>NW_022610127.1:0-39265 GCF_000309985.2 Brassica rapa
TGATTTTGTCCCAAGTGGGCTGTCTGTTCAGTACACACAGGACGTCCATGGGGGTCCGCCAGCACACACAGGAGGAGGTCTGGTGGTTGTTTTGTGTGCTGTCCGCCAGCACATCAGGACGTCTGGGCTGTTTTGTGGCTGTCTGTCAGTTCACACAGGACGTTCGTGGGGTGCGGTCAGCACACAAGGACGTTCGTGTTTGTCCATAAGCATACACAGGATGTCCGTGGCTGTGCGTGTGTGTCCGTCAGCACACACAGGACGTCTGTGGCTGTCCATCAGTACACATATCAGCACGTTGGTCCTTGGACTCTGCACGCTGGCCCTTCCCGTGGACTGTTTGGGTGATTTTGGCCCACAAGGGCTATCTGTTCAGTACACACAGGACGTCTGTGGGTGTCCGCCAGAACACACAGGACGTCCTTGGTGGTCCGTGTGTGTCCGTGTGTGTCCGTCAGCACACACAGGACGTACGTGGCTGTCCATCAGTATACATATCAGCACGCTGGTCCTTGGACTCAGCACGCTGGCCGTTCCCGTGGACTGTTTGGGTGATTTTGGCCCACGTGGGCTGTCTGTTCAGTACACACAGGACGTCTGTGGGTGTCCGTCAGCACACACAGGACGTCCGTGTGTGTCCGTCAGCACAACAAGGATGTTCGTGGCTGTGCGTGTGTGTCTGTCAGCACACACATGACGTCTGTGGCTGTCCATCAGTACACATATCAGCACGTTGGTCCTTTTACTCCGCACGCTGACCCTTCCTGTGGACTGTTCGGGTAATTTTGGCCCTCGTGGGCTGTCTGTTCAGTACACACAGGACGTCCGTGGGTGTCCGCCAGCACACACAGGACGTCTGTGGCTGTCCGTGTGTGTCCGTCAGCACACATAGGACGTCCGTGGCTGTCCCTCAGTACACATATCAGCACGTTGGTCCTTGGACTCAGCACGCTGGCCCTTCCCGTGGACTGTTTGGGTGATTTTATCCCAAGTGGGCTGTCTGTTCAGTACACACAGGACGTCCATGGGTGTCCGCCAGCACACACATGACGTCCGGGCTGTTTGTGGCTGTCTGTCAGCACACACAGGACATCCGTGTGTGTCCGTGTGTGTCTGTCAGCACACACAGGACGTTCGTTGGGTGTCGGTCAGCACACACAGGACGTTTTATCATTGGGGCACACACAAACGGTTATCAAAGAATAAGAAACCAGAATTTTGAAAGTATTTGCCATAAGCAACCTTTGAGCATTTTAAAAAATCTCTTTAAAATCCTGATCAGAAGCATAAAGATCCTTGATAAATTCAAAGCCAAGCAATTTAGTTTCAAGGACTGAGAGAATACCTTCGAGACAATGCATCAGCCACAACATTCTCCTTACCTTGTTTGTACTTGATCACATAAGGGAATGTCTCAATGAACTCCATCTAACGAGCATGCCTCTTGTTGAGCTTCTGCTGACCCCTTAAGGTGTCTTAGAGACTGATGATCAGTGTGGATGATGAACTCCTTAGGCCAAAGATAGTGCTGCCATGTTTGAAGGGCCCTCACCAAAGCATAGAGTTCTTGGTCGTATGTGTGGTAGTTGAGCAAGGCTCCTCCAAGCTTCTCACTGAAATAAGCCACTGGTTTTCCATCCTGCATCAACACAGCACCAATACCAACACCAGAAGCATCACATTCGATTTCAAAAGCTTTAGAAAAATCTGGAAGTACAAGTAAAGGGCCGTGAGTCAACTTCCCTTTAAGGATTTCGAATGCTTCTTCCTGAGCTGGTCCCCATTTGAACCCCACGTTCTTCTTGATTACTTCAGTAAGAGGAGTGGCCAAGGTACTGAAGTTTTGAACAAATCGCCTATAGAAGCCGGCAAGGCCATGGAAGCTTCTTACTTCACCAATGGTGGTCGGAATGAGCCAGTCCCGTATTGCTTGGACCTTCTGTTCGTCCACTCTCAAGCCATCTGCACCTACAACAAAACCTAGAAAGACCACATGATCTGTGCCAAAAGAACACTTTCCAAGGTTAGCAAACAAACATTCCTTTCTAAGGACTTCAAGAACAGATTTCAAATGCTGTTTGTGCTCATCAAGTCTTTTGCTGTAAATAAAAATGTCATCAAAGTAAACCACAACAAAATGACCAATAAAAGACCTCAAGACATGATTCATTAGGCGCATGAAAGTACTAGGTGCATTAGTGAGACCAAAGGGCATGACAAGCCACTCATACAAACCTAGTTTGTTTTAAAGGTCGTTTTCCATTCATCACCTTCTTTCATCCTAATCTGATGATAGCCACTTCTCAAATCTATCTTAGAAAAGTACTTAGAACCATGGAGTTCATCAAGCATATCATCAAGACGAGGGATAGGATGTCGATACTTTACCGTGATGTTGTTTATGGCCCGACAGTCCAAACACATCCTCCAGGAGCCATCCTTCTTTGGTACAAGTAGAACAGGCACGGCACAGGGACTGAGACTCTCTCTGATGTATCCCTTCTCAAGCAAGTCATTGATCTGTTTCTCCAGCTCCTTGGTCTCGACCGGATTGGTGCGGTACGCTGGTCGGTTCGGCAGAGAGGCGCCCGGGATGAGATCGATCTGATGCTCAATGCCTCTCACCGGTGGCAATCCTTTCGAATTTTCTTCTGGAAACACATCAGAATAATCCTGCAAGATACCTAAAAATTCACTCGGAATCTCCGGTGCAAGGTCAGAAGAAGATGAGGCCAAGAGAGACTCTTTATAAATCAGTAAGAGAATTGGCTTTTGAGAGCAAAGAGACTTCCTTACCTGACTTTCTTTGATAAAGAAGTTGGAGTTTCTGGTACTGGTCTCAGGTTTATCAGCTTTAGAGTCTTTGTCTTGGTTCTTCTTAAGTTGGACCTGGTCTTGATGTACTTCCGAAGGCGACAAAGGCACCAAGGTGATCTTCTTTCCCTTATGATCAAATGAATGCCGGTTTGTGAAACCATCATGCACTGCCTTCTTGTCAAATTGCCAAGGCCGGCCCAAGAGAACATGGCAAGCATCCATGGGAAGCACATTGCAGACAACCTCATCCTCATATCGGCCAATGGAGTGTGGAACCGTGACTTGCTCCTTCACATACTGTTCTCCGGCCTCATTGTGCCACTCCAACCTGAAAGGACGAGAAAGAGGCCGAGTAACAAGCCCAAGTTTCTTTACAAGGGTGTCACTAGCCACATTAGTGCAACTACCTCCATCAATGATTAAAGAACAAACTTTATCAGAAATGAGACATCTAGAGTGAAAGAGATTCTCCCTTTGTTCTTTGTCATTGGATTTTGGTTGGACACTCAAGGCACGCCTAGTAACCAGTAGTGAACCATGGCTCGGCTCATCAAGAACATCCTCATCATAGATCGGATCAGAACTCTCCACAAAGGTCGAGCAAAACTCATCGATCACTCCATCGACCTCCTCATCAAAGATGGGATCAGTGGTATCGTCCAAGACCCTCCTAGTAACAAGAAGGGGACCATGAACCGGGAAGTCAAGTGCTTCTTCCTCATCATCATCATCATCATACACTGGTCCGAGATCCTCCTTGTCTTCTTCAGATTCGACTTCTCCATTCTCCAAGAGCACCATCACCTTTTGGTTTGGACATCGGTTGGCATAGTGGCCAAGGCCATGACACCTAAAGCATTGGATGTCTCTGGTTCGTTTGGTAGCCTCTTCTTTCTTTTCTCTATCAACACGAGCAGGGATATTAGTCTTAAAAGCTGTATTTGTTGTGGAAGAAGACTTACCCTTGTCTTGATAGTTTGGCTTGGAAGCAAAGGTCGGTTTAGAAGCAAAGGTCGGTTTAGTGAGACCCTTTCTCTTGACTTGTTGCTCGATCAGCACAGCCTTGTGTAGCATCTGCTCCATGCTGTCATAGTCTTCCAGCTCCATGCGGTCTTGTATGTCCCGGTTGAGCCCGGTAAGAAATCTGGCCATGGTGGCGTCTAAGGGCTCTTCTACATCAGCTTTGATCATCAAGGTCTCCATCTCCTAGTGATAGTCCTCAACTGAATTAGAACCTTGAAGCAAATGCCTGAGTTTACGGTGTAGATCTCGGTGGTAATGGTGGGGAACAAAGCGTCTCCGCATCAGCATGGAAAGCTCATCCCATGTATCAACTGGCGCCTCACCTGCTCTCCTCCTGCTAGTCACAACTCGATCATACCAATTAATAGCATAGCCAGTAAACTCAGCGGCAGCAAGTCTAACCTTTTTAACATCAGAAAAATTTTGACAATCAAACACAAGTTCAATTTTTCTTTCCCATTCAAGAAAAGCATCCGGATCATTTTTGCCATCAAAACTTGGAATTTTCAATTTCAAACCACTCAAGCCATCATTGGTTCTTTCATTTCTACCAAATGGATTGACATCACCTCGGTTTTGATGCCTAGGAACTGTCACGCCCCCAATCCTGGAAAGGATTGTCAGGACGGCCATGGTTCGAGGACATAAGGAAACTTTGACTAAACCTTATAAGAGAAAAGAGACAGCTAAGACGAGTAAGACGGTAGCTGGACGAGATAGAGAAGTAGCTCGACCAGCTTAACGAAGCTAGGTTGAGTTCACTCCAGCTCAGCCACTACTAAGTCAGCTCCACTAGCTGGACTACTAGCTCACTCAGCTGAGGCAGCTGGGAGTCAGCTCATCTCAGCTAGACGGACTGTTCGGGTTTTAGGCCGATGTCCGGGTCCGGGTCAGTGGCGGGCTGTGAGGTCCGGCCATGAGGCCATGGGCTGTTGGGTCTTTGGGCAAGGCCGTGGGCTAAGTCCAAGAGGCTTGGGGCGTGGGTTGGGCTTGTGACCGACCTCAAACCCAATAAGAAAGGGCGAAGGGATGCAAGTGGCCGAAAGGGGACAACCCTTGGCCGATGGTGCCCATTCGCTAGCAAGTCGTGCCTGTTCGTGGGGCAAGACTTACCCCCTCGTTTTCTATAAATATGGGGGCTCTCCTGTCGATTTCATTATCCAATTCCATAGTAAAATACTCAGAGAAAAACGTAGAGAGAAAGAAAGAGAGAAAGAGAGAGTCCCGGCCAAGAGATCCGCCGGAAAAGGGCCGGTCGTGGTGGTTTTGTATCTCCGGCAAGGAGAACGGTTTAGGAGAGAGGAGGCCGTGTGGTTATGAATACCCAAGGCATAGAGAAAGGTCTGGAGAAGGACTCCAAAGCCGTGGTTCAGTCAGATAGGGTCAGTGGGGTAACCACCGACTCATCGGCTAAGACCATCGGACAGTCCGAACCGGTCTAGCCATGGGCGTTTGGATTGTGTCCCATTCTTCTTATTCTTTTCATCCAATTCTTCTTCTACTCCTTCTGTACATTGGCGTGGCCTTGTGGATATGTTGGGATTGGTTATAACCGTGGTTCTGGTTGAGTAATGCGGTCGCGGTCCATAACCGTCGAGTTAGGCGCGCGCATGGTCTAAACTGGCCTCAGATGATCCGATTGGATAGAGGCGGTTCTGTTCTGTTCTGGACGGTTGCAACCCTTACCTAAACAGTCACAATGGTTCATGACTTATGTAGGTTAAGGCGTGGTCCTTTGGCCATAGGCCGGACACACGTACGGACCAGACAGTCCATAAGGACAGTTAGGTCGAACGGTTGGAACATCTGAATGGGTGCGAGTTGCCAAGGGTCATGAGTTGCCAAGAGGCACGTGTGTCCAAAGGGTACTAGTTACCAAAGGGTGTGAGTTCCAAACGGTGCCATTGGTTCAAGGCTTAGGCCGAACCAAGTGGACAGTCCGCGGCTGCATAGTCGAACGGACGGACGGTTAGTTTAACCGGAGTGTTTTATCGCAAGGTCTGATTGGTTGCAAGGCAATCTGGTTTTGTCTTGGGCCTTACTCTGTGGTATGGATCCAGGCTTTGGGTCGGATCAGGTAAGAAGGTCCGTGAGCCTTTGGGCCGGACTTATAACTGGTCGATCGCACCTAGATCTTAACCAGACGCTTAGACGGGACTATGGATGATCCAGCTATGGTTGGATGGTTCTGGCCGCAAAGGCTAAGTGGGATATCTTACAATCAAATTTGGGTTGGTGAGTAGGATAGGCGCCATATGTCTTATGTAGGGAGTAGACTTACATGATGGCAATGGAAGGCCGGTTCTATCAGTACATGCTAAGTGGATGATGGCTTATCAAGTCTAGTGGTCGGATCATGTTTCATGACAATGGTTCGATGGCCGAACACTAGTGTGGATAGTCACGTTGCTGGAGAAAGAGTATTGATGTGATGCTTCTATATATCAACCTTGGTGTTGATAGCTTCGAGTTTGGCTAAGAGTCATGACGAAGCCTATGGCTAGTACTATGTGTCGTAGACCATAAGTATTGAGCCTAAGTATGGTTGTTCAAGGAAAGCCGTGTAAGATCTGATCATGGTTGAGTATGGACGACCTGACCTCTGAATGATGGTTCAAGGTGTCGGAACTAATCTGATTAAGGAATGCATCGGTTGGTATGAACAAATCATATATGTTGTCTGGGTTAAGTCCCAAGGCCGGTCAGTCCAGAAGATGGACTTGGTACTATTTCCTATAAGGCAAAAGGATTTCGGATTGTACATGAGCCGAGAAAGGCCAGATGCAAACCCTTATCCTTTCAAAGACTTCTCAAAGGTTACTTATGTCTGTGGGGATGGTTGGTTGAATGACTAAGTACCTAGGGGAGTTGTTTGATGCAGGAGTCACGACAAGGACCTTAAGTAAGATCATGGAGTGATCGTGGTCCAGCTGTCAAGCAAGAGCAATTTGAGTCAATGGAGGACCGATGAGCTAATAAGCTCCACAGATGTGGCAAAGGTATGATCTAGCATTTACTTATGTAGATCTAGATAGAATGGTTTAGGGGAATGAAAGCTCAGAATCGTATGACTTGGTTTGGGTTTAGGATTGACCTTTAAGCTAATTGGTAGTTGAGTAAACTGACCAAGGCTAAGGTGATTCGACCAGACAAGTGTTAGATTGGTTTTAGACCAATGGTTAATTAGAAAATAATCCGCTGCGTATCTGTTGAAAGGATCTAAGCTATTAATGACTAGGGAAGTCTTTAGCTAAGGTTTAAGTTAGCCCTCTCCTGTGGGCGATATTATAAATAAAGGGCAAAAATTAAGAGGTTCGACCAGGAAGTGGACCGAGCGACGTGAGGCATCGACCGCGGCCTAGGCGGCCGGGATCGGGTCTTACAAGTTGGTTTCAGAGCATGCTTGATCCTGTTTAGGACAACGCTCTAAGATGTTGAGTTCCAAACCGAAATTATTCCAAAAACTATGATGACTATGGAACCTTAGTTGGGGTGAGCCAAGAAAGAGTTGAGGTAAGCTCGGGTATCATTGTGAATGTGGGAGTTCTAAGATGAACCGGCTTAGCCAAGATACGTTCTCCAAGGGCAAGATCCTAAAAACAGAAAGGTTGGTCGATCTAGTTATTTAGAAGTAATAGACGGGTTGGAAGGGATGGAAGCAATGCAAAACTTGTTTATGGATTACCTGGACAAGGGAAGTAACATGGACCAGAGAGTGGCTTAGGTTGACATAAACGTGCAGCACTCTACAAAAGTTAAGTGTTATCCCTTGATGGCCGTTCATAATAAGTAAAGCATATGCAATGTTAAATCTGACTCAAAGGAGACACTACATGACCAGTACACGAGTGGATTTGTGATCAGATGGATCAGCTAGGACTCGGTATAGGTCAAGGTAGGTTTCCTTATATCTAGTTGGATGGAATGAATCAATTCCAATCTGAATCCATCCAAGGAAAGAATGAGGAAACTCAGAGTGTTCATTCCAATCATTGGAAGAACATGATGTTAAGTATCTTAGTATGATGGGGATTGAGGTATATTATAATTGATGTTGTGAATGGTGTGAGCATTCGCAATAGTAAGATGCTTTGGAGAATGGTATGGGACGTTTTCCAAATGTGTGATTAAACCGAAATCCTACTCATCTAGGTACCCACTGGAAGTGGAACGGGTGGCTTTGTTGGAGTCTAACTTGGCCGAAGAAGCTAAGCTTAAGGCTAAGCCACAGTCTGGCCCATCGGGCAAGACTAATGATAAAAAGAGAAAATGGGACCTGGTGGACGGAGGCAAGACCTCTGGTGGCCGACCTGCGTGTTCCAAATATGAACATAACCATCCTGTTGAGTGCTGGAAGGCCAAGGGGGCTTGTGTTTGTTGTGGCAGCATGGACCATGGGGTTCAGAACTGTCCTCGACCGAACCAGTCTGTTAGAAGCGGCCAGATGACCTGTTTCCATTGTGGCCAGCAAGGACATTTCCAATCGGATTGTTCCAAGCTGCAAGGAAGTCAGGGGAAGGGCCGTGGAGATTCAGGAAAGGCGTCCCAAGGCAAACCAACCACAACACCGAGGGTGTATGGACTGTCATGAGACGACGGAGCTTCCGGATCTTTTGATTCGATCTCTGGCAATATCTAAATTTATCTTTTTACATTCAAGTAGTAATGCTTGGTCTGGAACCTAGAATGTGGTCTAGGGGATTCTGATGGGGGTCTCTGATAGGAACCCTCATGATTGGTGGTGTAAAAACCCACGTACTTTCCGACGCAGGGGCTACGCATAGGTTTTGTGAGTCTGGGACTGGTCAGAAAGGGTCTGTTCTGTCTGTACGCTGGTGATAATTTTGGGATAGTGAGGGCAGCCGGTGGGCAAGCCAGGAACTCACTAGATCTCATGTCGAATATCCCAGTGCAGATCCAGGGAAAGGTCCTCCCTGTGAATCTGGTCTGTGTCCACCTAAAGAATCACGAGATGATCCTAGGTATGGACTGGTTGGGAAAGTATCGGGCCACTCTCGATTGCCATAAAGGTCGTGTGCAATTGGAGACTGGGCTTCATCCGATCCAGTACCAATGTCTGTGTCCGGCTCAAGAGAAAGTAGTGGTTTCAGCAGTTCGAGTGATTCGGATGCTGGAACATGGTTGTCAGTACCTTTTGGCTACAATTACAACTACAGAGCCTGACAGTTATGTCTGTCTGAAAGACCTTTATGAGGATTCGTTGGTGTCTGAGTTCCCAGATGTGTTCTGTTCGCTACAGGGTGTCCCCCGTGATAGGTCGGATCCATTTATGATTGAACTGGAACCAGGGACAGCTCCGCTGTCCTAGAATCCGTTTCTGTCGGCTCCGGCCGAGATGGCAGGGCCGAATTTGACCATGTCCAAGAGAGGACCATGGTCGCAGTACAACCAAGTCGGAGTTTGACCTACGGTTGAGAATGATCAAGTCCAGTAATGGACGAGGATCAGGCCACGACCTATTCGGAGATGGACCTTGTGATAACCCGCCCTTTGGGATAAAATGGTCAAGAGAGCAAAAGTCAGAATCCAGAGCCGAGCTTTTGGGAATCAAAGCAATTGAAGGAATGTTAAGTTTTGATCACTTAAGACTTAACATGGATCGAAGAAAATAGAAGATTGGTCGAGAATCAACTTTCTGGTTGAGTCGCGGGCAATACAGATCGATCGGGAAATTTGAAGTACGAGAAGGTCGAAGAATGGATCGTGAGTGAAGCATGAGTTGAGATAAGCTGCTCTACCATTGTTAGAAATGTCTTAGATTGACCAGATGGCAGTTTTGGAAGAATCACATTTTTGAAGCACGACGGTTTAGAAGCTCGACGTTTTTGAAGATTGACGTTTCTTCATCGTGAAGTTTTCTCGGAATATCTTCGTATCAGTAAAATATTATTCTGAAGATATTATAAGTCGGAAGCAGGACGAGAATTAAGCAGGACGGGAAGCAAGCACGACGGGATTGAAGCACGACGGGAAAACCCGAAGTTGGGCAAAAACCCTAATTTCGGTATTACGAAATTCTTTGAGGAAGCCGGAGGCTCGGGAAATATTTTTATAGGAAATCAGACATCATCTGTAGTTTATTAAAAATATTCAGAGAATCAGAATGGGAGCGGAAAAATATTCGGGATTGATCGCGGGTCAGAAATTCACAAGAAGGGTCGAAATCGCGCAAAGGAACCGAGAAGCTCGAGGTGGCTTGATCAGAAGGGATAAGAACGTGGTGGCAACTGTCTAACCAGCTGAGTGTCAAGAGAAGCTCGAGGTGTCACCGTGCATGGAAGCTGCACATGCAGCTTGACATGTAGAAGCACGAGGTGGATTGCCAAGCACGAGATGTCGCGACGCATGCAACCGAAGCATGCTGATCGACATGTGTGAGGATGTGTGGCGCCTTGCATGAGCTCCAGTCATGAAGCCTTACATCTGGGAGGAGTGGTGGCGTCCTGCATGTGTCCTGGACATGCAGCCAGCCATGTGGAGCACGAGGTGCCGCCGTGCATGCGTCCGGAGCCATGCGGAGCGACACTCGGGCTGCCACCAACCTGAAGCTGATTGGCTGGTGTCTCCTATATAAAGACCACGACCCCTTCTCATTTCATTCATCCAGACCTTTCAAAAGCAAGTTAAAAAAGTGGGTTAGAGAGAGAAAAAGAAGTAGAAAAAGAAAGTAAGAGGTTATGAGCTATTTCGAGAGTTTTAGAGAGTTTTCGAGATCAGTTTCTCTACTGATTTCAAGTCAGCGCCTAGGGAAGGTTCTGGCCAACTGAAGATCAACCAATTTAAGATCAATTCAGATGGGAAGCAAGTCAACGTGGTTAGAGAGAGAGAGAAAGATAGTGTAGCTGAGTTCTGAAGACCGATACTCCACCGAGAAGGCCAGTTCCGTCCAATCGGCGATTCTCTACGATTGTGACGCGGAAGCTCTGTCCAATTCAATTCGTCCAAGCCAGTCATTTTCTCCTACAATTAAGTGGAGGTGCTGTCCAAGATTAGTTCAGTTCCATGGGTTCAGATCAGTCGAAGTTCTCCTCGATACTCTGCCGAAATGTCCGAAGAACTGTCCAGCAGCTAAAGGAGATTCTGTCCAGATCAGTCTGTCCAGACGTGTCAGTTTCTTCATGATGAAGCCGAGGTTATGTCCAAGTCAAGATCAGTCCAGTCCAGTCCACTCAAGGCGTCCATTGGGTTTTGGCCAAGTCCTCTCCGATCAACCAGCTGCTTCTCGCCTAGAACACTGTGAGTTGGTTTGTTTGAATTCCACTTGGAATTTAGGGTAGATCGAGTCTGCATATAGATTAGAATGATCACGTTATTGAATGGTAGAGTCCTTAGGGTTATTTAATTTATGGAACCGGACTCAGTTTAGCAAGGGCTAAGCTGAGATGAATGGAATTAAGACTGAGTTAATAACCTGACTAGGACTAGGGCTAGGATGCATCATGTTTTCTATTCTTGCGTGTTGATATGGTTGAGTGCAGGTTCCCGTTATCTTTAAAGAAAGTTTCTCAGCGGGAGGCTGGACTATCTGGGTAACGGTTTTATTGAGTTGTTTAGTATTGATATTGTTGTTTAGTTGTTTAGTAGTTAGGCCATATAGGCCGGACTACTGGTACTATGGTTAGTCTTGTGGAGTCGTGTCTAGTTAGGATGGAACTTTATCTTTAGGTTAGGTTCTAGATTGAGTTTGTGTTGTGTGAGTGTGCCGACAGTATGTGCGTGACCCGCCCATACTAGGCTTGTTTAGGGGTGATTAGTGTTTCCTCAGCCTCGTACCCAGCGGGTTTAAGGAAAACCCTTATTCGTTGGATCGGGAAGACTCAGAGAGACGGGATCATGGCCTAGGGCTGAGTGATTACACGACGGTGTAATGTGGCAGTGACCCGAAGGACTGTGGGCTGTCGCGCGGTGACCCGAAGGACTGTGGGCCGCGGTCGGTTGAAAGTTCCTTCTTCTGGCCTTTGTGGTAGGAAGATAGGATATTGCCGATAGAGAGGATGAACACTAAGTCACCATTTCCCGGGGTAGTGTGTTGTGTTGTGTTTAGAGTGTCGTAGAGGGTTATGGAACCCTCGAGTTAGCGTAACACCGATATACGGTGTTACGAGTTAGATCGAGTCGTAGATACTCATAGTCTTATTATTATGATTGTGTTTGTGGTTGATTGATTTGCTTGCAGGTTCTGAAATTAAGTCCTAAGTCTGGCTTAGGTACCGGATTAGGCTTGGTGTGTATTTGGTTATTGTAGGCCTGACATTGGCCTGTATGTGTTTGAGGGATTGCTTGTGAAGGGTGGTGGATATTAAAGCTATGCGGTATCATTGGTTGGCCGATCATGTTCTTGTTTGATTCTTGGTCGATCGACTAGTGATACTTGTATAGTCTAAGTGTCTAACACTACATGAGTACTGAACTCAGGCGTATATATGGTTAACTAGGGATTGGTTGTTGACTTGTTTTTATGCAGGTTCCCGTTACTTGAAGCTAGATCATGGCAGGAGGCCAAGTCTAACTTAGTAACGGTTTGCTTAGCCTTAGCTTTTATTGCATGCTAGGGCTAGATTGATTGTTATTTTGGGTTGTCCGGGTTAGAGTCTAGGTTGCGGGTAGAGGCCGCCAGCTCACTGAGTAACATTAGGTTACTCATCCAACTCCGTTGTCCTTTTTGCAGGTCGCTTTAGGTAAGGATGATCGGATAGCTTGGTGCTGGACGTTAGGACCGCCGGTGTAGATTTTCATGCCTTTTGTAAACGGTATTGTGGATTTGTGTTTAGTTGACTCGATTTGGCATTAGGCCGGGACAGGTCTCGAATTATATCAATGTATGGATATTTCTCGAATAAATAAAGTAATTGTTTTATATGCGCTTCATGAGTACTCTGATATTTGACTAGTCCGGTCTAACACAACGTTAGGTCGTAGTACGGGTTGAAAAGCCTTAGGCCTCGATCTAATGGAAAACGCTAACTCTAGGTACGGGTTGCAAAGCCTTATGCCTTGACGCAGCAGGACGAGTTAGTGGATGAACTGGTCCAGGTCGTGGAGTAAAGTTTGTGACTCTGACCGGATTGTCCCTAGCCCGTCACGTAGCGCTTCCGGACCATGGTGTTGGGTTGGACGGTCAGTCATGTTCTTGTTTGATTGTTGGCTGGCCGGTTGGCCTTTCATCTCCAACCCTTGGTGTGGGTCGTCCGTCGGTCATGTTCTTGTTTGATTGTTGGACGGTGGGTCGACCTATGCTTAGTACGGTTCGGGGGTGTTACAGAGGTGGTATCAGAGCATGGTTTCGTCCATGCTTCCGGAACTCATGATTTAATCCGTTTTCAAATATTTTTCGAGTCAAAAAGAGTCACAAAAGGCATTAGGTAAACCGGTCACGTCCAGCTTAGGATTTATTGTTTTAGGAATTAGGATTGAGATAGTGGAATCTAGAATTGCTAGGTTGCTTGGGTAGCACTATTAGGTTGCTGGTTAGAATTGCGGTTAGGTTGCATTGTTAGTATTTGCTGGGTTAGTAGATTATGTGATTAATTACTAACTTGCATGTGAGGTGTTCTTTTGAGTTGCAGCGAGTAAGTGTGTTTGTTGATCGGAACTTTAAGGGATGAAAACCTTAAAGTGGAGGGAGTTCGAGGCCAAACCCAAACCCAAAGCGAAAGAGGAGAGACAGATTCAGAGAACTGGGCTGTGGTATGGACTGGACAGATGGGAAGAAACAAGACTTCGTTGGGAAAGGACTTCATCAGTATCTGGGAAATGAGAGATCGAGGAAATGGTTGGAGTAATCAGAGGCGCAGATTGGCAAGATCGTATCATGGGAAATTAGTTGGGCAGCAAAGTAAAAACTAAGATGAAGACGCAGTGATCATTCAAGTGAAGATTTATGAAGATGATTGTGGTGACATTGGGAAGGACACTCAAGGGACAATGAAAGGCAGAGTGAAGAGATATGAAGACGATTATGACAACTTTAGACAGTATACACAAAGGGACATGGGCAAGCAAAGTAAAGAGTTATGAAGATGAGTTGAGATTAAGTGAAGCATGAGAAATCAAGAAGTGAAGAAATGAAAGGATTCAAGACCGAGGAAATGCATGGAGATGTATTAAGATGGAGCGAGTTCAGAATCAGAAAATCTAGAAGAAGACTGAAGAAATCAAGGGGAGATATCTAAGGCCAACCGATAAAGAAGCACATCTAGTGATCAAGACAAAGTTATGTAATTAGGAGTTATGGAGGAGTTGTTATCAAGGTGGAGCAAGTTCAAAATCCAAAGTGTTCATGGAGACCTAAAGAAACCGAGAGAAAGGCGAGCCAGCAAAGAACCATATCTTATGACCAAGACCGCAAGACGAAGTTATTCAAAAGCTGAACATCATCACTACACATCAAGGAGGAACATTTCGTGAAGCTAAGCAATTGCGCAACTAAGAATTCGAGGACGAATTCTATTAAGGGGGGGAGAATGTGATAACCCGCCCTTTGGGATAAAATGGTCGAGAGAGCAAAAGTCAGAATCCAGAGCCGAGCTTTTGGGAATCAAAGCAATTGAAGGAATGTTAAGTTTTGATCACTTAAGACTTAACATGGATCGAAGAAAATAGAAGATTGGTCGAGAATCAACTTTCTGGTTGAGTCGCGGGCAATACAGATCGATCGGGAAATTTGAAGTACGAGAAGGTCGAAGAATGGATCGTGAGTGAAGCATGAGTTGAGATAAGCTGCTCTACCATTGTTAGAAATGTCTTAGATTGACCAGATGGCAGTTTTGGAAGAATCACATTTTTGAAGCACGACGGTTTAGAAGCTCGACGTTTTTGAAGATTGACGTTTCTTCATCGTGAAGTTTTCTCGGAATATCTTCGTATCAGTAAAATATTATTCTGAAGATATTATAAATCAGAAGCAGGACGGGAATTAAGCAGGACGGGAAGCAAGCACGACGTGATTGAAGCACGACGGGAAAACCCGAAGTTGGGCAAAAACCCTAATTTCGGTATTACGAAATTCTTTGAGGAAGCCGGAGGCTCGGGAAATATTTTTATAGGATATCAGACATCATCTGTAGTTTATTAAAAATATTCAGAGAATCAGAATGGGAGCGGAAAAATATTCGGGATTGATCGCGGGTCAGAAATTCACAAGAAGGGTCGAAATCGCGCAAAGGAACCGAGAAGCTCGAGGTGGCTTGATCAGAAGGGATAAGAACGTGGTGGCAACTGTCTAACCAGCTGAGTGTCAAGAGAAGCTCGAGGTGTTACCGTGCATGGAAGCTGCACATGCAGCTTGACATGTAGAAGCACGAGGTGGATCGCCAAGCACGAGATGTCGCGACGCATGCAACCGAAGCATGCTGATCGACATGTGTGAGGATGTGTGGCGCCTTGCATGAGCTCCAGTCATGCAGCCTGACATCTGGGAGGAGTGGTGGCGTCCTGCATGTGTCCTGGACATGCAGCCAGCCATGTGGAGCACGAGGTGCCGCCGTGCATGCGTCCGGAGCCATGCGGAGCGACACACGGGCTGCCACCAACCTGAAGCTGATTGGCTGGTGTCTCCTATATAAAGACCACGACCCCTTCTCATTTCATTCATCCAGACCTTTCAAAAGCAAGTTAAAAAAGAAGGTTAGAGAGAGAGAAAGAAGTAGAAAAAGAAAGTAAGAGGTTCTGAGCTATTTCGAGAGTTTTAGAGAGTTTTCGAGATCAGTTTCTCTACTGATTTCAAGTCAGCGCCTAGGGAAGGTTCTGGCCAACTGAAGATCAACCAATTTAAGATCAATTCAGATGGGAAGCAAGTCAACGTGGTTAGAGAGAGAGAGAAAGATAGTGTAGCTGAGTTCTGAAGACCGATACTCCACCGAGAAGGCCAGTTCCGTCCAATCGGCGATTCTCTACGATTGTGACGCGGAAGCTCTGTCCAATTCAATTCGTCCAAGCCAGTCGTATTCTCCTACAATTAAGTGGAGGTGCTGTCCAAGATTAGTTCAGTTCCATGGGTTCAGATCAGTCGAAGTTCTCCTCGATACTCCGCCGAAATGTCCGAAGAACTGTCCAGCAGCTAAAGGAGATTCTGTCCAGATCAGTCTGTCCAGACGTGTCAGTTTCTTCATGATGAAGCCGAGGTTATGTCCAAGTCAAGATCAGTCCAGTCCAGTCCAGTCCAGTCCAGTCAAGGCGTCCATTGGGTTTTGGCCAAGTCCTCTCCGATCAACCAGCTGCTTCTCGCCTAGAACACTGTGAGTTGGTTTGTTTGAATTCCACTTGGAATTTAGGGTAGATCGAGTCTGCATATAGATTAGAATGATCACGTTATTGAATGGTAGAGTCCTTAGGGTTATTTAATTTATGGAACCGGACTCAGTTTAGCAAGGGCTAAGCTGAGATGAATGGAATTAAGACTGAGTTAATAACCTGACTAGGACTAGGGCTAGGATGCATCATGTTTTCTATTCTTGCGTGTTGATATGGTTGAGTGCAGGTTCCCGTTATCTTTAAAGATAGTTTTTCAGCGGGAGGGTGGACTATCTGGGTAACGGTTTTATTGAGTTGTTTAGTATTGATATTGTTGTTTAGTTGTTTAGTAGTTAGGCCATATAGGCCGGACTACTGGTACTATGGTTAGTCTTGTGGAGTCGTGTCTAGTTAGGATGGAACTTTATCTTTAGGTTAGGTTCTAGATTGAGTTTGTGTTGTGTGAGTGTGCCGACAGTATGTGCGTGACCCGCCCATACAAGGCTTGTTTAGGGGTGATTAGTGTTTCCTCAGCCTCGTACCCAGCGGGTTTAAGGAAACCCCTTATTCGTTGGATCGGGAAGACTCAGAGAGACGGGATCATGGCCTAGGGCTGAGTGATTACACGACGGTGTAATGTGGCAGTGACCCGAAGGACTGTGGGCTGTCGCGCGGTGACCCGAAGGACTGTGGGCCGCGGTCGGTTGAAAGTTCCTTCTTCTGGCCTTTGTGGTAGGAAGATAGGATATTGCCGATAGAGAGGATGAACACTAAGTCACCATTTCCCGGGGTAGTGTGTTGTGTTGTGTTTAGAGTGTCGTAGAGGGTTATGGAACCCTCGAGTTAGCGTAACACCGATATACGGTGTTACGAGTTAGATCGAGTCGTAGATACTCATAGTCTTATTATTATGATTGTGTTTGTGGTTGATTGATTTGCTTGCAGGTTCTGAAATTAAGTCCTAAGTCTGGCTTAGGTACCGGATTAGGCTTGGTGTGTATTTGGTTATTGTAGGCCTGACATTGGCCTGTATGTGTTTGAGGGATTGCTTGTGAAGGGTGGTGGATATTAAAGCTATGCGGTATCATTGGTTGGCCGATCATGTTCTTGTTTGATTCTTGGTCGATCGACTAGTGATACTTGTATAGTCTAAGTGTCTAACACTACATGAGTACTGAACTCAGGCGTATATATGGTTAACTAGGGATTGGTTGTTGACTTGTTTTTATGCAGGTTCCCGTTACTTGAAGCTAGATCATGGCAGGAGGCCAAGTCTAACTTAGTAACGGTTTGCTTAGCCTTAGCTTTTATTGCATGCTAGGGCTAGATTGATTGTTATTTTGGGTTGTCCGGGTTAGAGTCTAGGTTGCGGGTAGAGGCCGCCAGCTCACTGAGTAACATTAGGTTACTCATCCAACTCCGTTGTCCTTTTTGCAGGTCGCTTTAGGTAAGGATGATCGGATAGCTTGGTGCTGGATGTTAGGACCGCCGGTGTAGATTTTCATGCCTTTTGTAAACGGTATTGTGGATTTGTGTTTAGTTGACTCGATTTGGCATTAGGCCGGGACCGGTCTCGAATTATATCAATGTATGGATATTTCTCGAATAAATAAAGTAATTGTTTTATATGCGCTTCATGAGTACTCTGATATTTGACTAGTCCGGTCTAACACAACGTTAGGTCGTAGTACGGGTTGAAAAGCCTTAGGCCTCGATCTAACGGAAAACGCTAACTCTAGGTACGGGTTGCAAAGCCTTATGCCTTGACGCAGCAGGACGAGTTAGTGGATGAACTGGTCTAGGTCGTGGAGTGAAGTTTGTGACTCTGACCGGATTGTCCCTAGCCCGTCACGTAGCGCTTCCGGACCATGGTGTTGGGTTGGACGGTCAGTCATGTTCTTGTTTGATTGTTGGCTGGCCGGTTGGCCTTTCATCTCCAACCCTTTGTGTGGGTCGTCCGTCGGTCATGTTCTTGTTTGATTGTTGGCCGGTGGGTCGACCTATGCTTAGGACGGTTCGGGGGTGTTACAGACCTATGGTCGGGATGAAACGGTCGAGTCCCTGAGTGGACCAGGACCGGAGTACGATCACATCCGTAAATGGACCAGGATTGAATTATGACAAAGTCCAATGAAGGACAGAAGTTAAGTCTGAGGCGTTTTTAGTCTGGAGGGACTAAGATCGCAATGTGGCCAAGCCTGAAAAGGTTGAGGCCGGTTAAGGGGATGATCCATTATGTTGTTGCTGAGGTCATGAACCTTATTGTCCACGACGGACAAAAGAACCATAACAATCTGTTAGGACTTGTTGTAGGACGAGCAGCCTAAAGATTGGAACAAGTTCGTGAGGACTTGACTAGTACATCGAAGTGGTCATTTGTTGATTTTGAATCAAGCTTGTTCTATTCTCTGATCAAGACTAGAATAAGTTCGGTTGGAATATTTTGTCTTGGGACAAGGTATAATCATCACCGGATTCGAGGACGATTCCATTACAAGTGGGGGAGACTTGTCACGCCCCCAATCCTGGAAAGGATTTTCGGGATGGCCATGGTTCGAGGAAACGTACCAGCCAGTCTTAGGACATCAAGGCAAGCGTTCCATGGTCAAGAAAGAAGGTTAAGGATATAAGGAAATTCGACTTAACCTTATAAGAGAAAATAGACAGTTAAGACGAGTAAGACGGTAGCTGGACGAGATAGAGAAGTAGCTCGACCAGCTTAACGAAGCTAGGTTGAGTTCACTCCAGCTCAGCCACTACTAAGTCAGCTCCACTAGCTGGACTACTAGCATACTCAGCTGAGGCAGCTGGGAGTCAGCTCATCTCAGCTAGACGGACTGTTCGGGCTTTAGGCCGATGGTCCGGGTCCGGGTCAGTGGCGGGCTGTGAGGTCCGGCCATGAGGCCATGGGCTGTTGGGTCTTTGGGCAAGGCCGTGGGCTAAGTCCAAGAGGCTTGGGGCGTGGGTTGGGCTTGTGACCGACCCCAAACCCAATCAGAAAGGGCGAAGGGATGCAAGTGGCCGAAAGGGGACAACCCTTGGCCGATGGTGCCCATTCGCTAGCAAGTCGTGCCTGTTCGTGGGGCAAGACTTACCCCCTCGTTTTCTATAAATATGGGGGCTCTCCTGTCGATTTCATTATCCAATTTCAGAGTAAAATACTCAGAGAAAAACGTAGAGAGAAAGAAAGAGAGAAAGAGAGAGTCCCGGCCAAGAGATCGGCCGGAAAAGGGCCGGTCGTGGTGGTTTTGTATCTCCGGCAAGGAGAACGGTTTCGGAGAGAGGAGGCCGTGTGGTTATGAATACCCAAGGCATAGAGAAAGGTCTGGAGAAGGACTCCAAAGCCGTGGTTCAGTCAGATATGGTCAGTGGGGTAACCACCGACTCATCGGACAGTCCGAACCGGTCTAGCCATGGGCGTTTGGATTGTGTCCCATTCTTCTTATTCTTTTCATCCTATTCTTCTTCTACTCCTTCTGTACATTGGCGTGGCCTTGTGGATATGTTGGGATTGGTTATAACCGTGGTTCTGGTTGAGTAATGCGGTCGCGGTCCATAACCGTCGAGTTAGGCGCGCGCATGGTCTAAACTGGCCTCAGATGATCCGACTGGATAGAGGCGGTTCTGTTCTGTTCTGGACGGTTGCAACCCTTACCTGAACAGTCACAATGGTTCATGACTTGTGTAGGTTAAGGCGTGGTCCTTTGGCCATAGGCCGGACACACGTACGGACCAGACAGTCCATAAGGACAGTTAGGTCGAACGGTTGGAACATCTGAATGGGTGCGAGTTGCCAAGGGTCATGAGTTGCCAAGAGGCACGTGTGTCTAAAGGGTACTAGTTCCCAAAGGGTGTGAGCTCCAAACGGTGCCATTGGTTCAAGGCTTAGGCCGAACCAAGTGGACAGTCCGCGGCTGCATAGTCGAACGGACGGACGGTTAGTTTAACCGGAGTGTTGTATTGCAAGGTCTGATTGGTTGCAAGGCAATCCGGTTTAGTCTTGGGCCTTACTCTGTGGTATGGATCCAGGCTTTGGGTCGGATCAGGTAAGAAGGTCCGTGAGCCTTTGGGCCGGACTTATAACTGGTCGATCGCACCTAGATCTTAACCAGGCGGTTAGACGGGACTATGGATGATCCAGCTATGGTTGGATGGTTCTGGACGCAAAGGCTAAGTGGGATATCTTACAATAAACTTTGGGTTGGTGAGTAGGATAGGCGCCATATGTCTTATGTAGGGAGTAGACCTACATGATGGCAATGGAAGGCAGGTTCTATCAGTACATGCTAAGTGGATGATGGCTTATCAAGTCTAGTGGTCGGATCATGTTTCATGACGATGGTTCGATGGCCGAACACTAGTATGGATAGTCACGTTGCTGGAGTAAGAGTATTGATGTGATGCTTCTATATATCAACCTTGGTGTTGATAGCTTCGAGTTTGGCTAAGAGTCATGACGAAGCCTGTGGCTAGTACTATGTGTCGTAGACCATAAGTATTGAGCCTAAGTATGGTTGTTCAAGGAAAGCCGTGTAAGATCTGATCATGGTTGAGTATGGACGACCTGACCTCTGAATGATGGTTCAAGGTGTCAGAACTAATCTGATTAAGGAATGCATCGGTTGGTATGAACAAATCATATATGTTGTCTGGGTTAAGTCCTAAGGCCGGTCAGGCCAGATGATGACTCATCAGTTCCAAGTCATGTGAGGATGGTTGGTTGATTGACTTAGGATCTAATGAGCTTTGTCAGTCCAGAAGATGGACTTGGTACTATTTCCTATAAGGCAAAAGGATTTCGGATTGTGCATGAGCCGATAAAGGCCAGATGCAAACCCTTATCCTTTCAAAGACTTCTCAAAGGTTACTTATGTCTGTGGGGATGGTTGGTTGAATGACTAAATACCTAGGGGAGTTGTTTGATGCAGGAGTCACGACAAGGACCTTAAGTAAGATCATGGAGTGATCATGGTCCAGCTGTCAAGCAAGAGCAATTCGAGTCAATGGAGGACCGATTAGCTAATAAGCTCCATAGATGGTATGATCTATCATTTACTTATGTAGATCTAGATAGAATGGTTTAGGGGAATGAAACCTCAGAATCGTATGACTTGGTTTGGGTTTAGGATTGACCTTTAAGCTAATTGGTAGTTGAGTAAACTGACCAAGGCTAATGTGATTCGACCAGACAAGTGTTAGATTGGTTTTAGACCAATGGTTAATTAGAAAATAATCCGCTGCGTATCTGTTGAAAGGATCTAAGCTATTAATGACTAGGGAAGTCTTTAGCTAAGGTTTAAGTTAGCCCTCGCCTGTGGGCGATATTATAAATAAAGGGCGAAAATTAAGAGGTTCGGCCAGGAAGTGGACCGAGCGACGTGAGGCATCGACCGCGGCCTAGGCGGCCGGGATCGGGTCTTACAGGAACTCTCCTTGGACGGTTGATGGATCGATCATTATCATAAGACTCTTCTCGGATTTCTAGGTCGGACCGGCTGTTCCTCCTTGGATGGTCACGTCTGGTTCTGGTTCGTGACTGAGTTGGACGGCCCTGAAGTTCATCAAGCCTCTGATGGATCGCCTCCAAACCTGTATTCAACACGTTAGACATAGAATCATTGAGAGCACGCATTTGCAAGTTAGATAATCCGGCATATGAATTTCCGGGTCGGTTTCTTTCTTCTTCACTATCCATGGTTACCTGAAAACTTAAACAAGATAAAGTTAGATTAAAAACCTCACACACTCAGGTGTTTATCCTCACCCACACACGTGTTTCACTCAATTTTTGTTGGTAATCACACAAGAGAGTTCCTCCCAAAGTTCTAAGAGAGCAAACTAGATCACCCAATGAGCAAATCCAAGTGAAACAAAGATCAAGAGAGAAAGATAAGAGATTTAGAGGGGAACCCGCCTTAACCACCTCAAAGACCGGATTTCTCTTCGGCCAGCAGGCTTTCTCTTCCACCACCACACCACAAACAAATCAAACTTTGGAATATCCTTTTTTTTTTATACTTTTCTTTTTTTTTTTTTTATATAGATCTTTCTCTTTTTTTTTATATGGGGGTAATGAGGGGCCCGGGTTCAAGATAGAGAGATAAGAAATTTAGATGAAGAATATGGAAGATGAAATGAAATGGATTGAAAAAGAGTTACCGAGAGAGTGGCTCTGATACCACTTGATAGAACCAAAATAAGGATCACTCTTTCGGTAAGGTTGATATGAACTCAGATCCGAGAGGATTGAGAACTGATGGATCGAGGGGTGACACTAAGGGTTGCGGAATAGCCCAAAGATACTACCATAGATTCGAAGGTTGCCGGATGTGACGCACCGGTCCAACACAACGAAGTGGTTCGCTTGGAGATGACCTCACCTAGAGAAGTATGAATGTTCTAAGCAAAGAACAATGAGAGAAGACTCAAAAGAAGCAAAGGAAAATCGATGTGAATTTATTAAGGGGGGTCATCACATACTTATAAGGTTTGTGAGTCAAAGAAACATAAAGACATTTGTGGGAAAAGACAACATAGAAGATAGAAATGAATGAAAACAAGACATAGAAACTAGAAATGAAGACTTTGACTAAAGACTGGTCAAGGTGCGGATTCTTGTGTTGACTGGTCCAGATTCACAAAGATGTCCAGGTTCATTCTGTGGTGATCAGGTCGTCCGCGGTAAGGAGCAGGATGGATGTAAGGCTGCCCGCATGGTTGATCGTCGATGATCCATGAACGGATGAAGAGATAGCTCGACCCAAATCTTCAGAGAGCTTAAGTACCCTTCCTTTGCAGTAGTTGAAGCATCGATCGTCATGAAATCATCAAAGTGGTTGGAAAGGTTGTGATCAGCCTGATCCGGGCGTGCGGTACGTCCCAAACGGGCCAGGAAAGATAGGCTAAGTCCGAAATCTGATTCTTCTCGATGATCATGGGTTCTGGCTTGAATGTTGGCTCTAGAATGGCGAATGGGTCGGGGAAGAACGCCTGTGGTTTGGCTGATTCGGTCATCAGGTCGTGGATCCATCCTTAGGTCACGTTCGGGTGCACGCGGGTCGATCCGGTACACGGCTCTGTCCGTTGATCTGGTACGGATGAATGGCTGAACCTCAGTTGGACTGATCTGATCATCCTGGTCACCATACTGAGTCTGCTCCACGTCCTGGTCCAGGTCCTGGGTTCTATCATTCCCTCCCTCTTCAAAAGGATTTGACCACAAATCCGGATCACCTGGGTTCTATCACGTGGGCTGTCTATTCAGTACACACAGGACGTCCCTGGGTCTCCGCCAGCACACACATGACGTCCGTGGCTGTCTGTGTGTGTCCGTCAGCACACTCGGGACGTCCGTGGCTGTCCCTCAGTACACATATCAGAACGTTGGTCCTTGGACTCAACACGCTGGCCCTTCCCGTGGACTGTTTGGGTGATTTTGTCCCACGTGGGCTGTCTGTTCAGTACACACAGGACGTCCATGGGTGTCCGCCAGCACACACAGGACATCCGTGGCTGTTTGTGGCTGTCCGTCAGCACACACAGGACGTCCGTGTGTGCCCGTGGGTGTCCGTCAGCACACACAGGACGTCCGTGTGTGTCCTTCAGCATACACAGGACGTCCGTGGCTGTCCGTGTGTGTCCGTCTACACACACAGGACGTTCGTGGCTGTCCATCAGTACACATATCAGCACGTTGGTCCTTGGACCCTGCAAGCTGGCCCTTCCCGTGGACTGTTTGGGTGATTTTGGCCCACGTGGGCTATCTCTTCAGTACTCACAGGACGTCTATGGGTGTCCGCCAGCACACACAGGACGTCCGTGGCTGTCCGTGTGTGTCCGTGTGTGTCCGTCAGCACACACAGGACGTCCGTGGCTGTCCATCAGTACACATATCAGCACGTTGGTCCTTGGACTCAGCACGCTTACCCTTCCCGTGGACTATTCGGGTGATTTAGGCCCACGTGGGCTGTCTGTTCAGTACACACAGGACGTCCGTGGGTGTCCGTCAGCACACACAGGACGCCCGTGTGTGTCAGTCAGCACACACAGGACATCCGGGGATGTCCGTGTGTATCCGTGTGTGTCCGTCAGCACACACAGGACGTCCGTGGCTGTCCATCAGTACACGTATCAGCACGTTGGTCCTTGGACTCCGCACGTTGAACCTGGAATTCCAGTGTACTGTTCGGGTGATTTTGGCCCACGTGGGCTGTCTGGTCAGTACACACAAGACGTCCGTGGGTGTCTGCCAGCACACACAGGATGTTTGTGGCTGTCTGTGTGTGTCTGTGTGCCAGTCAGTCTTAGGACATCAAGGCAAGCGTTCCATGGTCGAGAAAGAAGGTTTAGGACATAAGGAAACTTAGACTTAACCTTATACAAGCTAAGAGACAGCTAGGACGAGTAAGACGGTAGCTGGACGAAGTGGACGAGTAGCTCGGCCAGCTCAATGAAGCTAGGTTCAATTCACACCAGCTCAGTCCCTACTAAGTCAGCTCCACTAGCTGGACTACTAGCTCACTCAGCTGAGGCAGCAGAGAGTCAGCTCATCTCAGCTAGACGGACTGTCCGGGCTTTAGGCCGATGGTCCGGGTCCGGGTCAGTGGCGGGCTGTGAGGTCCGGCTATGAGGCCATGGGCTGTTGGGTCTTTGGACAAGGCCGTGGGCTAAGTCCAGGAGGCCTGGGGCGTGGGTTGGGCTTGTGACCGACCCCAAACCCAATCAGAAAGGGCGAAGGGATGCAAGTGGCCGAAAGGGGACAACCCTTGGCCGATGGTGCCCATTCGCTAGAAAGTCGTGCCTGTTCGTGGGGAAGACTAACCCCTCGTTTTCTATAAATATGGGGGCTCTCTGGTCGATTTCATTATCCAATTCCAGAGTAAAATACTCAGAGAAAAACGTAGAGAGAAAGAAAGAGAGAAAGAGAGAGTTCCGGCCAAGAGAAAGGCCGATTGTGGTGGTGTTGTGTTCCGGCGACTCTGATCGTTTGAGAACTAACTCCGGTGAAGAATGGGAGATCAAGACAAGGAGAAGAGCATGGAGAACCCAGACGTGGTTCTCAAGGTATGTGATGGGCCGTGGCTCCATCAGACCGAACGGACGGTCCATGCGACCGCACCGCGGCTCTGCTCGGTTCCTAAGTCCCATCCGGCTCTCCTTATCTGTTTCAATTCGTTTCTCTTCTCTTCTCTCTGGTTAAACACGAAAGGTTGTGTTGGTTGAGTCCAAGGGACACGTCCCTAGACTTTGGCCGGACATAATCAAACCGCTAGCCTAGACACGGGTCGGTTAGTGGGATGATCCGATCGCACCAAGATTGGGCGGTTAGGACGAACGGTTGGGAATGACCCAAAGGGCACGAGTTGTCAAGAGTCATGAGTTTCCAAGACGCACGAATGGCCAAAGGTTACATGTTCCAAACGGTGTCTTTCGGGATAGGTTAGGAACGATCCTTATGGATCAGCCTATTGGTTGTCTAGTTAAGACAAGGTCACGGTTTGTCTAAGCCAAGGTAGAGTCGCAAGGTCTGACCGGTTGCTAAGCCTTCTGGATTAGGCTTGAGGCTTACTCGGCCGATTGGATCCAGGCCTAAGGCCGGATCAGGTAAGGGAGTCTGTTGGGCCATTGAGCCGGACTCCATTGGCCGGTCGCACCTAGATTCTATCCGGTTAGACGGATTGGTCTTTGGGGACGATCCGGATCTGTTCTTGTGTTCTGTTTATCTATTCTGGATTATCTATCTGATTCTTAGTCAAGGGGTGGTTGGTTGAATGACTTAGGATACGGTAGGTAGGTTCATACGTTTTATGATTATGTTGACTGAGGTTTATCTAAGTTCTAGGAACAAAGCCAAGCATTGTGGAATCAATCCGTTCTATTCTCGGTTATGATTAATGCTTATCTGGTTGTGGTTTCAGGAACTAAGGATGGTTCTGGTCAAGCCAAGGAGCCGTGAAGGCTAGGTCAGTGAGAGGCTGTGTAACGTGTGGTTAGATGATGCTAGGGATGAACTAGTGATTGTCTATGAGACTGTTAAGAAGTTGTGTATTGAATCTCATGTTTCTAAGTAATACAAAGTTTATACATTGTTATTCCGCTGTGCAATCTGTTCCTTTGTTTATGAACCTCATATTCGAATATGACTTAGTAAATAAAAGACTTAAAATGGATCAAACAAGCAAAGAAATTAATAAGTAAGCCTGCGGACTCCATAAGGTCGAGAGGCCAGGGTTCGGGTCTTACAAGTTGGTATCAGAGCATGCTTGATTCTAGGATAGTTGGGTTATGCAGTCCACACACACACACACAGCCAGCTGATTAGGTCTCACGTTGAGGTTTGATTGCTTAGTCTAGGGATTGTTTTGTTCTGTTTATGTTAGTGTGTTTCGTACTAACATTGTCTGAATCCTTAGGCTGGAAAACGCAAGTCGGGAAAGTCCCGAAGGAGTAAGAAAACAGCCGGTCAGTCTAGTCAAGTGGCCATGGACGGGACCAATCTATCCGGATTGCAAACCGATCCGGCCGCGGTTGACACTAGAGACGTATTGCCAACTGATCATGCTAACCTTACGGGGACGCAACAGGATGGTCAGGAACATCGGGAGAGTGATGAGGAAGTGGAATCCTCGAACGCTAACCGTGATCGTGACCAGCATGAGAGAGTGGCCGATGGAACGGCTAATGTGCCCGCAACACTGTCCAAAGAGGACTTGTTAGAGGCCATGAAGGTAATGGGGACTCAGGTGGCGGCTATGGCTCAACTGTTCACGCCACTAGTGAACTCCTTGGTTGGCCAGGCTACGCCTGTAACACCCCCGAACCGTCCTAAGCATAGGTCGACCCACCGGCCAACAATCAAACAAGAACATGACCGACGGACGACCCACACCAAGGGTTGGAGATGAAAGGCCAACCGGCCAGCCAACAATCAAACAAGAACATGACTGACCGTCCAACCCAACACCATGGTCTGGAAGCGCTACGTGACGGGCTAGGGACAATCCGGTCAGAGTCACAAACTTTACTCCACGACCTAGACCAGTTCATCCACTAACTCGTCCCGCTGCGTCAAGGCATAAGGCTTTGCAACCCGTACCTAGAGTTAGCGTTTTCCGTTAGATCAAGGCCTAAGGCTTTTCAACCCGTACCTCGACCTAACGTTGTGTTAGACCGGACTAGTCAAATATCAGAGTACTCATGAAGCGCATATAAAACAATTACTTTATTGATTCGAGAAATATCCATACATTGATATAATTCGAGACCGGTCCCGGCCTAATGCCAAATCGAGTCAACTAAACACAAATCCACAATACCGTTTACAAAAGGCATGAAAATCTACACCGGCGGTCCTAACGTCCAGCACCAAGCTATCCGATCATCCTTACCTAAAGCGACCTGCAAAAAGGACAACAGAGTTGGATGAGTAACCTAATGTTACTCAGTGAGCTGGCGGCCTCTACCCGCAACCTAGACTCTAACCCGGACAACCCAAAATAACAATCAATCTAGCCCTAGCATGCAATAAAAGATAAGGCTAAGCAAACCGTTACTAAGTTAGACTTGGCCTCCTGCCATGATCTAGCTTCAAGTAACGGGAACCTGCATAAAAACAAGTCAACAACCAATCCCTAGTTAACCATATATACGCCTGAGTTCAATACTCATGTAGTGTTAGACACTTAGACTATACAAGTATCACTAGTCGATCGACCAACAATCAAACAAGAACATGATCGGCCAACCAATCATACCGCATAGCTTTAATATCCACCACCCTTCACAAGCAATCCCTCAAACACATACAGGCCAACGTCAGGCCTACAATAATCAAATACACACCAAGCCTAATCCGGTACCTAAGCCAGACTTAGGACTTAATGTCATAACCTGCAAGCAAATCAATCAACCACAAACACAATCACAATAATAAGACTATGAGTAACTACGACTCGATCTAACTTGTAACACCGTATATCGGTGCTACACTAACTCAAGGGTTCCATAACCCTCTACGACACTCTAACACAACACTCTAACCTGGGCCCTGGTGACTTCGTGTTCCTCCTCTCTATCGGCAATATCCTATCTCCCTACCACAAAGGCCAGAAGAAGGAACTTTCAACCGACCGCGGCCCACAGTCCTTCGGGTCACCGCGCGACAGCCCACAGTCCTTCGGGTCACTGCCACATTACACCGTCGTGTAATAACTCAGCCCTAGGCCATGATCCCGTCTCTCTGAGTCTTCCCGATCCAGCGAATAAGGGGTTTCCTTGAACCCGCTGGGTACGAGGCCGAGGAAACACTAATCACCCCTACACAAGCCTAGTATGGGCGGGTTACGCACATACTGTCGGCACACTCACACAACGCAAACTCAATCTAGAACCTAACCAAAGATAAAGTTCCAGATCCTAACTAGACACTCGAATCCACAAGACTAACCATAGTACCGGTAGTCCGGCCTATATGGCCTAAGACCCTTAGTACTAATAACTAAACAATAATATCAATACTAAACAAATAAATCAAACCGTTATCCAGATAGTCCAGCCTCCTGCTATGAAACTATCCTTAAAGATAACGGGAACCTGCACTCAACCATATCAACACGCAAGAATAGAAAACATGATGCATCCTAGCCCTAGTCCTAGTCAGGTTATTAACTCAGTCTTAATTCCATTCATCTCAGCTTAGCCCTTGCTAAACTGAGTCCGGTTCCATAAATAAAATAACCCTAAGGACTCTACCATTCAATAACGTGATCATTCTAATCTATATGCAGACTCGATCTACCCTAAATTCCAAGTGGAATTCAAACAAACCAACTCACAGTGTTCTAGGCGAGAAGCAGCTGGTTGATCGGAGAAGACTTGGCCAAAACCCAATGGACGCCTTGACTGGACTGGAATGGACTGATCTTGTCTTGGACACAACCTTGGCTTCACCATGAAGAAGTTGACAGGCCTCGACAGGGTGATCTGGACTCGGACAGAACCTCCTCTAGCTTCTGGACAGTTCTTCGGACTTCCCGGCGGAGTATCGAGCAGAACTTCGACTGATCTGAACCCATGGAACTGAACTAATCTTGTACAGCACCTCCACTTGATTGTAGGAGAATATGACTGGCTTGGACGGATTGAATTGGACAGAGCTTCCGCGTCACAATCGTAAAGAATCGACGATTGGACGGAACTGGCCTTCTCGGTGGAGTATCGGTCTTCAGAATCGACCATACTCTAGAATCGATCACTTCCTTTCTCTCTCTCTCTCTCTCTCTCTATAGCCACGTTGACTTGACTCCCATCTGATCTGATCTTCACTTGATTGACCTTCAGTTGGACAGAACCTTCTCAAGGCGATGACTCGAAATCAATAGAGAACTGATCTCGAAAACTCTCTAAAACTCTCGAAATAGCTCGGAATCACTTGCTTTTCAACTTTTCTCTCAAGGTTTTAACTTGGTTTGGACAGGTCTGGATGTGAAGAAATGAGCTGGGGTCGTGGGGTATTTATAGGAGACACCAGCCAATTAGCTTCAGGTTGGTGGCAGCCCGTGTGTCGCTCCGCATGGCTCCAGACGCATGCACGGCGACACCTCGTGCTCCACATGGCTGGCTGCATGTCCAGGACACATGCAGGACGCCACCACTCCTCCCAGATGTCAGGCTGCATGACTGGAGCTCATGCAAGGCGCCATACATCCTCACACATGTCGATCAGCATGCTTCGGTTGCATGCGTCGCGACATCTCGTGCTCCACATGGCTGCCTGCATGTCCAGGACACATGCAGGACGCCACCACTCCTCCCAGATGTCAGGCTGCATGACTGGAGCTCATGCAAGGTGCCACACATCACACACATGGCTGGCCGCATGCTTTGGTTGCATGCGCGGAGACACCTCGTGCTTGGTCGATCCACCTCGTGCTTCTACATGTGAAGCTGCATGTGCAGCTTACATGCATGTCGACACCTCAAGCTTCTGTAGACACTCATCTTGCTGGACAGTTGACACCACGTTCTGAACCCATGCAACAAGCCACCTCGAGCTTCTCGGTCCATTGGCCTGATTTCGGTCCTTCCGGTAAATTTCTGACCGGCGATTAATCCCGAATATTTTTCTTCTCTCATTCAGATGAGTTTAATATTTTTAATAAACTCCAATCTGAAGTCTGACCTTGGCGGTAAATATTTCCCGATCCTTCGGCTTCATCAAAGACTTGCATAATACCGAAATTAGGGTTTTAGTCTAATTTCGGGTCTTCCCGTCGTGCTTCAATCCCGTCGTGCTTGCTTCCCATCGTGCTTACTTCCCGTCGTGCTTAATTCCCATCATGTTTCCAATGTCTTCGAATTAATATTCCGCTGATACGAAGTTTCGCGAAAACTTCATGCTGAAGAAACGTCATTCTTCCAAAACGTCGAGCTTCTAAACCGTCGTGCTTCCAAAAATGTTATGCTTCGAAAACGTCCGTCTCATCAATCTAAGACATCTTCTAACTATGGTCGAGCAACTTATTCGACTCATAGTTCACTCACGATCACTTCTTTGCCCACCTCGTACTTCAAAGCTTCTTGATCGATCCATATCGCATGCGACTCGACCACCACAAAGATACTCGACCACTCTTTTCTTTCTTTTTTTTTTTTTTTTAACGGGTTTCTACATTCTCCCCCCCTTAATAGAATTCGTCCTCGAATTCTTAGTTGCGAAATTGCTCGTCTTCACAACATTCTCCAAGCGTCTCCATAACCTCTTTACTCTGTCCATAACTGTTCCTTGAGTGTCCTCTTCAAGGCCTCGACAATCGTCTTCATATCTCATCACTGGAATGATCACTGAGTCATCCTCTTGCTTTTACTCTGCCATAACACACTCATTGCCCTGATACGATCTTGTCCATGCTCGTTGCTGATTACTCCAACAATTTTCTCGATCTTTGTTTTCCCAACTACTGATGAAGTCATTTCCCAACGAAGTTTTGTTTCCTCCCATCTGTCCAGTCCATACCACTGTCCAGTTCTCTGAATCTGTATCTCCTCTTTCGCTTCGGGTTTGGGTTTGGCCTTGAACTCCCATCCACTTTAAGGTTTTCATCCCTTAAAGTTCCGATCAACGAACACACTTACTCGCTGCAACTCAAAAGAACACCTCACATGCAAGTTAGTAGACACATTAATCAAATAATCTACTAACCTAGCAAATACTAACAATGCAACCTAACCGCAATTCTAACCAGCAACCTAACAGTTCTACCCAAGCAACCTAGCAATTTTAGATTCCACTATCTCAATCCTAATTCCTAAAACCACAAATCCTATCGCTGGACGTGACCGGTTTCCCTAATGCCTTTTGTGACTCATTTTGACTCGATAAAATATTCAAAAACCGATTAAATCATGAGTTCCGAAAGCATGGACGAAACCATGCTCTGATACCACCTCTGTAACACCCCCGAACCGTCCTAAGCATAGGTCGACCCACCGGCCAACAATCAAACAAGAACATGACCGACGGACGACCCACACCAAGGGTTGGAGATGAAAGGCCAACCGGCCAGCCAACAATCAAACAAGAACATGACTGACCGTCCAACCCAACACCATGGTCTGGAAGCGCTACGTGACGGGCTAGGGACAATCCGGTCAGAGTCACAAACTTTACTCCACGACCTAGACCAGTTCATCCACTAACTCGTCCCGCTGCGTCAAGGCATAAGGCTTTGCAACCCGTACCTAGAGTTAGCGTTTTCCGTTAGATCAAGGCCTAAGGCTTTTCAACCCGTACCTCGACCTAACGTTGTGTTAGACCGGACTAGTATCAGAGTACTCATGAAGCACATATAAAACAATTACTTTATTGATTCGAGAAATATCCATACATTGATATAATTCGAGACCGGTCCCGGCCTAATGCCAAATCGAGTCAACTAAACACAAATCCACAATACCGTTTACAAAAGGCATGAAAATCTACACCGGCGGTCCTAACGTCCAGCACCAAGCTATCCGATCATCCTTACCTAAAGCGACCTGCAAAAAGGACAACGGAGTTGGATGAGTAACCTAATGTTACTCAGTGAGCTGGCGGCCTCTACCCGCAACCTAGAATCTAACCCGGACAACCCAAAATAACAATCAATCTAGCCCTAGCATGCAATAAAAGATAAGGCTAAGCAAACCGTTACTAAGTTAGACTTGGCCTCCTGCCATGATCTAGCTTCAAGTAACGGGAACCTGCATAAAAACAAGTCAACAACCAATCCCTAGTTAACCATATATACGCCTGAGTTCAGTACTCATGTAGTGTTAGACACTTAGACTATACAAGTATCACTAGTCGATCGACCAACAATCAAACAAGAACATGATCGGCCAACCAATGATACCGCATAGCTTTAATATCCACCACCCTTCACAAGCAATCCCTCAAACACATACAGGCCAACGTCAGGCCTACAATAATCAAATACACACCAAGCCTAATCCGGTACCTAAGCCAGACTTAGGACTTAATGTCAGAACCTGCAAGCAAATCAATCAACCACAAACACAATCACAATAATAAGACTATGAGTAACTACGACTCGATCTAACTTGTAACACCGTATATCGGTGCTACACTAACTCAAGGGTTCCATAACCCTCTACGACACTCTAACACAACACTCTAACCTGGGCCCTGGTGACTTCGTGTTCCTCCTCTCTATCGGCAATATCCTATCTCCCTACCACAAAGGCCAGAAGAAGGAACTTTCAACCGACCGCGGCCCACAGTCCTTCGGGTCACCGCGCGACAGCCCACAGTCCTTCGGGTCACTGCCACATTACACCGTCGTGTAATAACTCAGCCCTAGGCCATGATCCCGTCTCTCTGAGTCTTCCCGATCCAGCGAATAAGGGGTTTCCTTGAACCCGCTGGGTACGAGGCCGAGGAAACACTAATCACCCCTACACAAGCCTAGTATGGGCGGGTTACGTACATACTGTCGGCACACTCACACAACGCAAACTCAATCTAGAACCTAACCTAAAGATAAAGTTCCAGATCCTAACTAGACACTCGAATCCACAAGACTAACCATAGTACCGGTAGTCCGGCCTATATGGCCTAAGACCCTTAGTACTAATAACTAAACAATAATATCAATACTAAACAAATAAATCAAACCGTTATCCAGATAGTCCAGCCTCCTGCTATGAAACTATCCTTAAAGATAACGGGAACCTGCACTCAACCATATCAACACGCAAGAATAGAAAACATGATGCATCCTAGCCCTAGTCCTAGTCAGGTTATTAACTCAGTCTTAATTCCATTCATCTCAGCTTAGCCCTTGCTAAACTGAGTCCGGTTCCATAAATAAAATAACCCTAAGGACTCTACCATTCAATAACGTGATCATTCTAATCTATATGTAGACTCGATCTACCCTAAATTCCAAGTGGAATTCAAACAAACCAACTCACAGTGTTCTAGGCGAGAAGCAGCTGGTTGATCGGAGAAGACTTGGCCAAAACCCAATGGACGCCTTGACTGGACTGGAATGGACTGATCTTGTCTTGGACACAACCTTGGCTTCACCATGAAGAAGTTGACAGGCCTCGACAGGGTGATCTGGACTCGGACAGAACCTCCTCTAGCTTCTGGACAGTTCTTCGGACTTCCCGGCGGAGTATCGAGCAGAACTTCGACTGATCTGAACCCATGGAACTGAACTAATCTTGTACAGCACCTCCACTTGATTGTAGGAGAATATGACTGGCTTGGACGGATTGAATTGGACAGAGCTTCCGCGTCACAATCGTAAAGAATCGACGATTGGACGGAACTGGCCTTCTCGGTGGAGTATCGGTCTTCAGAATCGACCATACTCTAGAATCGATCACTTCCTTTCTCTCTCTCTCTCTCTCTCTATAGCCACGTTGACTTGACTCCCATCTGATCTGATCTTCACTTGATTGACCTTCAGTTGGACAGAACCTTCTCAAGGCGATGACTCGAAATCAATAGAGAACTGATCTCGAAAACTCTCTAAAACTCTCGAAATAGCTCGGAATCACTTGCTTTTTCTACTTTTCTCTCAAGGTTTTAACTTGGTTTGGACAGGTCTGGATGTGAAGAAATGAGCTGGGGTCGTGGGGTATTTATAGGAGACACCAGCCAATTAGCTTCAGGTTGGTGGCAGCCCGTGTGTCGCTCCGCATGGCTCCAGACGCATGCACGGCGACACCTCGTGCTCCACATGGCTGGCTGCATGTCCAGGACACATGCAGGACGCCACCACTCCTCCCAGATGTCAGGCTGCATGACTGGAGCTCATGCAAGGCGCCACACATCCTCACACATGTCGATCAGCATGCTTCGGTTGCATGCGTCGCGACATCTCGTGCTCCACATGGCTGGCTGCATGTCCAGGACACATGCAGGACGCCACCACTCCTCCCAGATGTCAGGCTGCATGACTGGAGCTCATGCAAGGTGCCACACATCACACACATGGCTGGCCGCATGCTTTGGTTGCATGCGCGGAGACACCTCGTGCTTGGTCGATCCACCTCGTGCTTCTACATGTGAAGCTGCATGTGCAGCTTACATGCATGTCGACACCTCAAGCTTCTGTAGACACTCATCTTTCTGGACAGTTGACACCACGTTCTGAACCCATGCAACAAGCCACCTCGAGCTTCTCGGTCCATTGGCCTTATTTCGGTCCTTCCGGTAAATTTCTGACCGGCGATTAATCCCGAATATTTTTCTTCTCCCATTCAGATGAGTTTAATATTTTTAATAAACTCCAATCTGAAGTCTGACCTTGGCGGTAAATATTTCCCGATCCTTCGGCTTCATCAAAGACTTGCATAATACCGAAATTAGGGTTTTAGTCTAATTTCGGGTTTTCCCGTCGTGCTTCAATCCCGTCGTGCTTGCTTCCCATCGTGCTTACTTCCCGTCGTGCTTAATTCCCATCATGTTTCCAATGTCTTCGAATTAATATTCCGCTGAAATGAAGTTTCGCGGAAAACTTCATGCTGAAGAAACGTCATTCTTCCAAAACGTCGAGCTTCTAAACCGTCGTGCTTCCAAAGGTGTTATGCTTCGAAAACGTCCGTCTCATCAATCTAAGACATCTTCTAACTATGGTCGAGCAACTTATTCGACTCATAGTTCACTCACGATCACTTCTTTGCCCACCTCGTACTTCAAAGCTTCTTGATCGATCCATATCGCATGCGACTCGACCACCACAAAGATACTCGACCACTCTTTCTTTCTTTTTTTTTTTTTTTTTTTTTAACGGGTTTCTACATTCTCCCCCCTTAATAGAATTCGTCCTCCAATTCTTAGTTGCGAAATTGCTCGTCTTCACAACATTCTCCAAGCGTCTCCATAACCTCTTTACTCTGTCCATAACTGTTCCTTGAGTGTCCTCTTCAAGGCCTCGACAATCGTCTTCATATCTCATCACTGGAATGATCACTGAGTCATCCTCTTGCTTTTACTCTGCCATAACACACTCATTGCCCTGATACGATCTTGTCCATGCTCGTTGCTGATTACTCCAACAATTTTCTCGATCTTTGTTTTCCCAACTACTGATGAAGTCATTTCCCAACGAAGTTTTGTTTCCTCCCATCTGTCCAGTCCATACCACTGTCCAGTTCTCTGAATCTGTATCTCCTCTTTCGCTTCGGGTTTGGGTTTGGCCTTGAACTCCCTCCACTTTAAGGTTTTCATCCCTTAAAGTTCCGATCAACGAACACACTTACTCGCTGCAACTCAAAAGAACACCTCACATGCAAGTTAGTAGACACATTAATCAAATAATCTACTAACCTAGCAAATACTAACAATGCAACCTAACCGCAATTCTAACCAGCAACCTAACAGTTCTACCCAAGCAACCTAGCAATTTTAGATTCCACTATCTCAATCCTAATTCCTAAAACCACAAATCCTATCGCTGGACGTGACCGGTTTCCCTAATGCCTTTTGTGACTCATTTTGACTCGATAAAATATTCAAAAACCGATTAAATCATGAGTTCCGAAAGCATGGACGAAACCATGCTCTGATACCACCTCTGTAACACCCCCGAACCGTCCTAAGCATAGGTCGACCCACCGGCCAACAATCAAACAAGAACATGACCGACGGACGACCCACACCAAGGGTTGGAGATGAAAGGCCAACCGGCCAGCCAACAATCAAACAAGAACATGACTGACCGTCCAACCCAACACCATGGTCTGGAAGCGCTACGTGACGGGCTAGGGACAATCCGGTCAGAGTCACAAACTTTACTCCACGACCTAGACCAGTTCATCCACTAACTCGTCCCGCTGCGTCAAGGCATAAGGCTTTGCAACCCGTACCTAGAGTTAGCGTTTTCCGTTAGATCAAGGCCTAAGGCTTTTCAACCCGTACCTCGACCTAACGTTGTGTTAGACCGGACTAGTATCAGAGTACTCATGAAGCACATATAAAACAATTACTTTATTGATTCGAGAAATATCCATACATTGATATAATTCGAGACCGGTCCGGCCTAATGCCAAATCGAGTCAACTAAACACAAATCCACAATACCGTTTACAAAAGGCATGAAAATCTACACCGGCGGTCCTAACGTCCAGCACCAAGCTATCCGATCATCCTTACCTAAAGCGACCTGCAAAAAGGACAACGGAGTTGGATGAGTAACCTAATGTTACTCAGTGAGCTGGCGGCCTCTACCCGCAACCTAGACTCTAACCCGGACAACCCAAAATAACAATCAATCTAGCCCTAGCATGCAATAAAAGCTAAGGCTAAGCAAACCGTTACTAAGTTAGACTTGGCCTCCTGCCATGATCTAGCTTCAAGTAACGGGAACCTGCATAAAAACAAGTCAACAACCAATCCCTAGTTAACCATATATACGCCTGAGTTCAGTACTCATGTAGTGTTAGACACTTAGACTATACAAGTATCACTAGTCGATCGACCAACAATCAAACAAGAACATGATCGGCCAACCAATGATACCGCATAGCTTTAATATCCACCACCCTTCACAAGCAATCCCTCAAACACATACAGGCCAACGTCAGGCCTACAATAATCAAATACACACCAAGCCTAATCCGGTACCTAAGCCGGACTTAGGACTTAATGTCAGAACCTGCAAGCAAATCAATCAACCACAAACACAATCACAATAATAAGACTATGAGTAACTACGACTCGATCTAACTTGTAACACCGTATATCGGTGCTACACTAACTCGAGGGTTCCATAACCCTCTACGACACTCTAACACAACACTCTAACCTGGGCCCTGGTGACTTCGTGTTCCTCCTCTCTATCGGCAATATCCTATCTCCCTACCACAAAGGCCAGAAGAAGGAACTTTCAACCGACCGCGGCCCACAGTCCTTCGGGTCACCGCGCGACAGCCCACAGTCCTTCGGGTCACTGCCACATTACACCGTCGTGTAATAACTCAGCCCTAGGCCATGATCCCGTCTCTCTGAGTCTTCCCGATCCAGCGAATAAAGGGTTTCCTTGAACCCGCTGGGTACGAGGCCGAGGAAACACTAATCACCCCTACACAAGCCTAGTATGGGCGGGTTACGTACATACTGTCGGCACACTCACACAACACAAACTCAATCTAGAACCTAACCTAAAGATAAAGTTCCAGATCCTAACTAGACACTCGAATCCACAAGACTAACCATAGTACCGGTAGTCCGCCTATATGGCCTAAGACCCTTAGTACTAATAACTAAACAATAATATCAATACTAAACAAATAAATCAAACCGTTATCCAGATAGTCCAGCCTCCTGCTATGAAACTATCCTTAAAGATAACGGGAACCTGCACTCAACCATATCAACACGCAAGAATAGAAAACATGATGCATCCTAGCCCTAGTCCTAGTCAGGTTATTAACTCAGTCTTAATTCCATTCATCTCAGCTTAGCCCTTGCTAAACTGAGTCCGGTTCCATAAATAAAATAACCCTAAGGACTCTACCATTCAATAACGTGATCATTCTAATCTATATGTAGACTCGATCTACCCTAAATTCCAAGTGGAATTCAAACAAACCAACTCACAGTGTTCTAGGCGAGAAGCAGCTGGTTGATCGGAGAGGACTTGGCCAAAACCCAATGGACGCCTTGACTAGACTGAATGGACTGATCTTGTCTTGGACACAACTTGGCTTCACCATGAAGAAGTTGACAGGCCTCGACAGGTGATCTGGACTCGGACAGAACCTCCTCTAGCTTCTGGACAGTTCTTCGGACTTCCCGGCGGAGTATCGAGCAGAACTTCGACTGATCTGAACCCATGGAACTGAACTAATCTTGTACAGCACCTCCACTTGATTGTAGGAGAATATGACTGGCTTGGACGGATTGAATTGGACAGAGCTTCCGCGTCACAATCGTAAAGAATCGACGATTGGACGGAACTGGCCTTCTCGGTGGAGTATCGGTCTTCAGAATCGACCATACTCTAGAATCGATCATTCCTTTCTCTCTCTCTTCTCTCTCTCTCTATAGCCACGTTGACTTGACTCCCATCTGATCTGATCTTCACTTGATTGACCTTCAGTTGGACAGAACCTTCTCAAGGCGATGATGACTCGAAATCAATAGAGAACTGATCTCGAAAACTCTCTAAAACTCTCGAAATAGCTCGGAATCACTTGCTTTTCTACTTTTCTCTCAAGGTTTTAACTTGGTTTGGACAGGTCTGGATGTGAAGAAATGAGCTGGGGTCGTGGGGTATTTATAGGAGACACCAGCCAATTAGCTTCAGGTTGGTGGCAGCCGTGTGTCGCTCCGCATGGCTCCGAGACGCATGCACGGCGACACCTCGTGCTCCACATGGCTGGCTGCATGTCCAGGACACATGCAGGACGCCAACACTCCTCCCAGATGTCAAGGCTGCATGACTGGAGCTCATGCAAGGCGCCACACATCCTCACACATGTCGATCAGCATGCTTCGGTTGCATGCGTCGCGACATCTCGTGCTCCACATGGCTGCCTGCATGTCCAGGACACATGCAGGACGCCACCACTCCTCCCAGTGTCAGGCTGCATGACTGGAGCTCATGCAGGGTTGCCACACATCACACACATGGCTGGCCGCATGCTTTGGTTGCATGCG
>NW_022610128.1:0-76153 GCF_000309985.2 Brassica rapa
TACCTTGCATCTATGTGAAGAGTGAATCACGCCAGGATGAGTCTGAATAAGCAAGGAGGAGTTTGGATAAGGTCTGGTCAAGGCTAGAGAGCTTTAGACAGGCTGGCACCAGCTGGAAAGCTAAAGCAAGATGCCCAAGCATGTGAGGAACCTTATTGGCTAGTTTAAATCAAGCATCTTTGACTACACATGCTTTCTATCCTAGCTAGAGTGAACCTGGACGAATTGATGTATCCCTAATCTATATGTGTTGTAAACTCTCTCATTAATCAATCTAATGGAGTTTTGAGTCTCTCTCTATTCTCTCACTAAAATCTCTTAATCTCTTTAATCTTTTCATCTGATTATCCTGGATTAGTTGAATCATGCTCTAATACACAAAAGTGTATATGGTATCAGAGCCAGGTTGCGCAAAGTGGGAGAGTGTGATTCCTTTTTCCTTAAAGTTATTGAGTGTTCTTGAGTGTTCTTGGTGTTCTTAACTCCTGGGTTTCATTATCTTGGTGGCGTGAGAGGTTCTGGTGAATCCAAATCATCTCAACATGGAAATGGAGCACAGACCTGAGTCAACTGTGAAGACTGAAGAGGAGAGGCTTGGCGAGTGGTCAAGGTGGGCTAAAAGAGCTTTGGAAAGCTGTGGGTTATGGAGTAGTCATGGAAAGGGGAAACCTTTCATGGAAATGGCTACTGAAGAAGGTCAGACAAGAGGTCTGAAGCTGGGAAATGAAGTTGTTCAAGGAAACACTACAAAGAGTGAGATTGAAGCAACTTTAGGCAAGTCCAAGCTTGTGAGAGTCATTGAGGACAGAGGGGTGATCCGCGGCTTGAGACAAGGAAAGGATGAGTGTTATCAGCTTGTGGGAAGGCTGAGAGAAGTGTGGTCAGAGCTAGATGTGGTGAAGACACACACATCAAATCCGAGATGTAGTCAAGAAAGGAGGAAGCAAGATGTGATCTTCAGCTTCCTTATGGAAGAGGTATGTGAGCTTGTTAAATATACTTGTGATGTGTGGGAAATGAACAGGAAGCCAGAAAGATGGAAGGGAGGTACAAGCTGTAAGAGGGGAAGGTTGAGAAAACTTTCTAAGGAGTGGTTAATGAAGAGAAGGGTATGGAGAAAGGATAGCGAGTCTGAGCACTTAAGTGGCAGGATGAGTGTAATCTTGAAGAGAATCAAGGATGTACTTCAGCAGATGGTTATAGGAGAGTGTTCATACTCAGCTTACATGGGAGAAACAGTAGGAGACAGTGCGGATATGAGAGGAATGGATACCAAGAGGGCAGATGAGTGTGTGACAAAGAAGGAATGGGATGAGTTGGTTAAGCATGTGTATGCTTTGGCTACGACCCGGAGTCTGGGTGCTCCTGCCAAAGCATCCACATCTAAACCCATCATCATTGACTCTGGAGCAACACACCACATGATCAGTGACAAGAGACTAATCAGTGAGGTTAAAGCAGCAACAGGGAGTGTCATGATAGCCAATGGTACCAGGATCCCAATAGAAGGAGTGGGAAACCTCAAGCTGTTTGAGAAGAACTCTACTGCCTTCTACCTACCTCAGTTTACATCCAATCTAATCTCAGTTAAGAAGGCTACAGTTGATCTGGATTGTCAAGTGGTTTTCAGACCAAATGAAGTTGAGTTCCAGGATTTGAAGACTGGAAGGGTTATTGGCAGAGGAGACAGCAAGCATCAGCTCTATCATCTCCAAACAACTGAGGCGCCTAGTCCTGTGGAGTCTGTGTGTTTAAGCAGCACAACGGATAGGTGTGATAATCTCACATGGCATGCAAGGCTGGGACATCCTCATGCCAAGGCAATTGAACTGATTCTACCAAGTATGGCGTTCAATCACTTGGAGTGTGAAGCGTGTATACTTGGAAAGCACTGTAGGACTGTCTTCCCAACATCAGAAACCAGATATGAGAATTGCTTTGATCTGGTGCATTCAGACGTGTGGACAGCTCCCTGCATGTCTAGAGACAGCCATAAGTACTTTGTGACTTTCATTGATGAGAAGTCAAAGTACACATGGATCACCATGATTCCCTCCAAAGACAGAGTCCTAGAAGCCTTCATGAACTTCCAAGCATATGTTACTAATCAGTACAATGCCACTGTGAAGATTCTGAGGTCTGATAATGGAGGAGAATACACTAGTAATGCTTTCAAGAGTCATCTTGCAAAGCATGGGATTGTGCAACAAACTAGCTGTCCTTACACACCACAACAAAATGGGGTGGCAGAGAGGAAGAACAGACATTTGATGGAGGTTGCGAGATCAATCATGTTCCACATGAATGTCCCTAAGAGGTTTTGGAGTGATGCTGTTCAGACTGCTTGCTATCTCATCAATAGAGTGCCAACCCGTGTCTTGAAGAAACTGTCTCCCTTTGAAGTATTGAACAAGACCAAGCCACACATTGATCATTTGAGAGTCTTTGGGTGCTTATGTTATGTGATGATCCCGGAGAAAGAAGGAACAAGCTAGAAGCAAAGAGTACTAAAGCTATGTTCATTGGGTACTCAATCACTCAGAAAGGCTACAAATGTTATGATCCAATAACTAGGAGGGTTATGGTATCTAGAGAAGTGAAGTTTGTTGAGTCTAAAGGGTATTATGAGGAGAAGAAATGGGAAGACCTAGAGGATCTGTCCCGAGCTCCATCAGAGAAGGCAACAACATTGAGGGTGTTGTTGGAGAGGCTAGGGATAGGATTATCCCAAGATCAGGAACCAGGAAGAACAGGACCTACTAATCAAGCTGGAGAAGCTGGAGGAACAACTCCTCTTGATCATGAGAGGGGGAATGGATCTGAATCAGGGGAGCAGGAGCATAACCAAGAGGATTCAGGTCAGCATGATCAGGAGGAGACACAGGAAGTAGAGAGTGGAGCTCAGTCAGGTGGAAATGAGCAGGGAGAACCTGCTGGAAATGAGCAGGGAGAACCTACTGGTTTAAGAGAGGAAGCACAAGAGAATGTTCAGGCTGAAGAACAGGTTGAGACCTTGCGGAGGAGCACAAGGATAAGGAGGGATCCTTCCAACTGGGTAAACACGAGAGTGTACTACAATGCCCAGGCTGTGGAGCATCCCTCTCAAGCCATGTGTTCCTTTGCTGAGTTTCCAGAAGAGCACATGGTGTTTATGTGTAACTTGGATGAGAATGAGATACCAAGATCTTATGAAGAAGCTATGAAGCACAAGGTTTGGAGAGATTCAGTAGGAGATGAAAGGGATGCAATGATCAGGAATGACACTTGGTATGAGAGTGAATTACCTAGAGGGAAGAAGGCAGTTTCAAGCAGATGGATCTTCACCATTAAATATCTTGCAAATGGGGAGATAGATAGGCACAAGACCAGGCTGGTTGCAAGAGGATTTACACAGACTTATGGAGAAGATTACATTGATACTTTTGCACCAGTGGCCAAGCTTCACACAATTCGAATTGTGTTATCCATTGCAACAAACTTGGAGTGGGATTTGTGGCAGATGGATGTGAAGAATGCTTTCCTGCAAGGTGAGCTAGAAGATGAGGTATATATGCTTCCTCCTCCTGGTCTTGAGCATCTAGTAAAGCCAGGAAATGTTTTGAGATTGAAGAAAGCTATATATGGGTTGAAGCAGTCTCCTAGAGCCTGGTACAGGAAGCTGAGTACAACACTCAATGGGAGAGGGTTCAGGAAGTCTGAACTAGATCACACACTCTTCACACTGGTCGGGCCATCAGGGATCATTGTGATTCTAGTGTATGTGGATGATTTGATTATCACAGGGAGTGATAAGGCTGGGATTAAAGCCACTAAAGAGTTTCTCAGGTCAGTATTTGATATCAAAGACTTGGGAGAGATGAAGTATTTCTTGGGGATTGAGATATGCAGATCAAAGGAGGGTTTGTTCATGTCTCAAAGGAAGTATGCAATGGATATGCTAAAGGAAGCTGATGTGCTTGGAGGAAAGATAGCTAAGACACCTCTTGAGGAGGGGTATAAGGTCTTGCGTGAGGGGGAGGTTGAAGAGAACCAGTTGTTTGAGGATGCTAAGCTGTATAGGAGGATGGTTGGAAAGCTGATCTACTTGACGATTACAAGACCTGATATATGCTTTGCAGTGAATCAAGTGAGCCAGCATATGCAGGCACCAAAGGTTCATCATTGGAAGATGGTTGATAGGATACTGAGGTATTTGAGTGGCACGTCTGGTCAAGGAGTTTGGATGGGTTGTAATGGCAGTACAGAAGTGGTTGGATATTGTGATGCTGATTGGGCAGGAGATAGAGTGGACAGGAGATCAACTACTGGGTATTGTACATTCATTGGAGGGAACTTGGTCACTTGGAAGAGTAAGAAGCAGAAGGTTATCTCCTGTTCAAGTGCTGAAGCTGAGTATAGAGCCATGTTGAAGCTGACAAACGAGTTGGTGTGGATCAAGGGGATCTTGAAGCATTTGGAGATTGAGCAGAGTACTCCTATGACAATGCATTGTGACAATCAAGCAGCTATCCACATTGCTTCTAACTCAGTCTTTCATGAGAGGACGAAGCATATAGAAGTTGATTGTCACAAGGTGAGGCAGATGATTATACTTGGAGTGATATTGCCATGTTATACAAGAAGTGAAGATCAGCTTGCAGATGTGTTTACTAAGGCAGCGAGAGTAAAGACAATGGAGTCCATACTATCAAGACTTGGACTCATTGATCTTACTCCTAGGAGCTGAGCCCCTTAACCATGGAGTCTCCACTCTTTTTCCCTCATCAAGGTTTTATCCCATTGGGTTTTCCTTGGTGAGGTTTTTAATGAGGGAGGTCTTCATGGTTTCCAAGCTTGACTTGTTCTACATGGTCAAGCTTGAGGGGGAGTGTTGAGATGAGGAGATGAGAGTGGATACATGGATAGAGGAAGGGATTTGGAGCAGGCAGTAACTTGGAGATTTACCACAGTAACTTTATTGTTACTGTGGTAACTGAGTTAAAAGACTTGGGAAGTTACCTTGCATCTATGTGAAGAGTGAATCACGCCAGGAGAGTCTGAATAAGCAAGGAGGAGTTTGGATAAGGTCTGGTCAAGGCTAGAGAGCTTTAGACAGGCTGGCACCAGCTGGAAAGCTAAAGCAAGATGCCCAAGCATGTGAGGAACCTTATTGGCTAGTTTAAATCAAGCATCTTTGACTACACATGCTTTCTATCCTAGCTAGAGTGAACCTGGACGAATTGATGTATCCCTAATCTATATGTGTTGTAAACTCTCTCATTAATCAATCTAATGGAGTTTTGAGTCTCTCTCTATTCTCTCACTAAAATCTCTTAATCTCTTTAATCTTTTCATCTGATTATCCTGGATTAGTTGAATCATGCTCTAATACACAAAAGTGTATACTTACATCGTGATTCATCCTGGTTTGATTAGAATGACAAAGAAGCTGTCATATTCCCAAACAGGAAAACTGGGATCACCTGATTTGAAAGTGGGATAGCTTCTTCATCCTAACTCCTATGAGATTTATTCAACTTCCTAGTGATTCTCCATTACTTTATTTATCAAAATCAAGCTTCTTATATCGCGATTCATCCTGGTTCTATTAGAATGACAAGGAAGCTGTTATATTCCCAAACAGGAAAACTGGGATCACCTGATTTGAAAGTGGGATAGCTTCTTCATCCTAACTCCTATGAGATTTATTCAACTTCCTAGTGATTCTCCATTACTTTATGTATCAAAATCAAGCTTCTTACATCGCGATTCATCCTGGTTTGATTAGAATGACAAGAAGCTGTCATATTCCCAAACAGGAAAACTGGGATCACCTGATTTGAAAGTGGGATAGCTTCTTCATCCTAACTCCAATGAGATTTATTCAACTTCCTAGTGATTCTCCATTACTTTATGTATCAAAATCAAGCTTCTTACATCGCGATTCATCCTGGTTTATTAGAATGACAAAGAAGCTGTCATATTCCCAAACAGGAAAACTGGGATCACCTGATTTGAAAGTGGGATAGCTTCTTCATCCTAACTCCTATGAGATTTATTCAACTTCCTAGTGATTCTCCATTACTTTATGTATCAAAATCAAGCTTCTTACATCGCGATTCATCCTGGTTCTATAGAATGACAAGGAAGCTGTTATATTCCCAAACAGGAAAACTGGGATCACCTGATTTGAAAGTGGGATAGCTTCTTCATCCTAACTCCTATGAGATTTATTCAACTTCCTAGTGATTCTCCATTACTTTATGTATCAAAATCAAGCTTCTTACATCGCGATTCATCCTGGTTTGATTAGAATGACAAGGAAGCTGTCATATTCCCAAACAGGAAAACTGGGATCACCTGATTTGAAAGTGGGATAGCTTCTTCATCCTAACTCCTATGAGATTTATTCAACTTCCTAAAGGTTCTCCACTACTTTATGTATCAAAATCAAGCTTCTTACATCGCGATTCATCCTGGTTGATGAGAATGACAAGGAAGCTGTCATATTCCCAAACAGGAAAACTGGGATCACCTGATTTGAAAGTGGGATAGCTTCTTCATCCTAACTCCTATGAGATTTATTCAACTTCCTAGTGATTCTCCATTACTTTATGTATCAAAATCAAGCTTCTTATATCGCGATTCATCCTGGTTCTATTAGAATGACAAGGAAGCTGTCATATTCCCAAACAGGAAAACTGGGATCACCTGATTTGAAAGTGGGATAGCTTCTTCATCCTAACTCCTATGAGATTTATTCAACTTCCTAGTGATTCTCCATTACTTTATGTATCAAAATCAAGCTTCTTACATCGCGATTCATCCTGGTTCTATTAGAATGACAAGGAAGCTGTCATATTCCCAAACAGGAAAACTGGGATCACCTGATTTGAAAGTGGGATAGCTACTTCATCCTAACTCCTATGAGATTTATTCAACTTCCTAGTGATTCTCCATTACTTTATGTATCAAAATAGAGCTTCTTACATCAAGATTCATCCTGGTTCGATTAGAATGACAAGGAAGCTGTATATTCCCAAACAGGAAAACTGGGATCACCTGATTTGAAAGTGGGATAGCTTCTTCATCCTAACTCCTATGAGATTTATTCAACTTCCTAGTGATTCTCCATTACTTTATGTATCAAAATCAAGCTTCTTACATAGCAATTCATCCTGGTTTGATTAGAATGACAAGGAAGCTGTCATATTCCCAAACAGGAAAACTGGGATCACCTGATTTGAAAGTGGGATAGCTTCTTCATCCTAACTCCTATGAGATTTATTCAACTTCCTAGTGATTCTCCATTACTTTATGTATCAAAATCAAGCTTCTTACATCGCGATTCATCCTGGTTCTATTAGAATGACAAGGAAGCTGTTATATTCCCAAACAGGAAAACTGGGATCACCTGATTTGAAAGTGGGATAGCTTCTTCATCCTAACTCCTATGAGATTTATTCAACTTCCTAGTGATTCTCCATTACTTTATGTATCAAAATCAAGCTTCTTACATCGCGATTCATCCTGGTTTATTAGAATGACAAGGAAGCTGTTATATTCCCAAACAGGAAAACTGGGATCACCTGATTTGAAAGTGGGATAGCTTCTTCATCCTAACTCCTATGAGATTTATTCAACTTCCTAGTGATTCTCCATTACTTTATGTATCAAAATCAAGCTTCTTACATCGCGATTCATCCTGGTTCTATTAGAATGACAAAGAAGCTGTCATATTCCCAAACAGGAAAACTGGGATCACCTGATTTGAAAGTGGGATAGCTTCTTCATCCTAACTCCTATGAGATTTATTCAACTTCCTAGTGATTCTCCATTACTTTATGTATCCAAATCAAGCTTCTTACATCGCGATTCATCCTGGTTTGATTAGAATGACAAAGAAGCTGTCATATTCCCAAACAGGAAAACTGGGATCACCTGATTTGAAAGTGGGATAGCTTCTTCATCCTAACTCCTATGAGATTTATTCAACTTCCTAGTGATTCTCCATTACTTTATGTATCAAAATCAAGCTTCTTACATCGCGATTCATCCTGGTTCTATTAGAATGACAAGGAAGCTGTTATATTCCCAAACAGGAAAACTGGGATCACCTGATTTGAAAGTGGGATAGCTTCTTCATCCTAACTCCTATGAGATTTATTCAACTTCCTAGTGATTCTCCATTACTTTATGTATCAAAATCAAGCTTCTTACATCGCGATTCATCCTGGTTCTATTAGAATGACAAGGAAGCTGTCATATTCCCAAACAGGAAAACTGGGATCACCTGATTTGAAAGTGGGATAGCTTCTTCATCCTAACTCCTATGAGATTTATTCAACTTCCTAGTGATTCTCCATTACATTATATATCAAAATCAAGCTTCTTACATCGTGATTCATCCTGGTTTGATTAGAATGACAAAGAAGCTGTCATATTCCCAAACAGGAAAACTGGGATCACCTGATTTGAAAGTGGGATAGCTTCTTCATCCTAACTCCTACGAGATTTATTCAACTTCCTAGTGATTCTCCATTACTTTATGTATCAAAATCAAGCTTCTTATATTGCGATTCATCCTGGTTCTATTAGAATGACATAGAAGCTGTCATATTCCCAAACATGAAAACTGGGATCACCTGATTTGAAAGTGGGATAGCTTCTTCATCCTAACTCCAATGAGATTTATTCCACTTCCTAGTGATTCTCCATTACTTTATGTATCAAAATCAAGTTTCTTACATCGCGATTCATCCTGGTTCTATTAGAATGACAAAGAAGCTGTTATATTCCCAAACAGGAAAACTGGGATCACCTGATTTGAAAGTGGGATAGCTTCTTCATCCTAACTCCTATGAGATTTATTCAACTTCCTAGTGATTTTCCATTACTTTATATATCAAAATCAAGCTTCTTACATCGCGATTCATCCTGGTTCTATTAGAATGACAAAGAAGCTGTTATATTCCCAAACATGAAAACTGGGATCACCTGATTTGAAAGTGGGATAGCTTCTTCATCCTAACTCTTATGAGATTTATTCAACTTCCTAGTGATTCTCCATTACTTTATATATCAAAATCAAGCTTCTTACATCGTGATTCATCCTGGTTTCATTAGAATGACAAAGAAGCTGTCATATTCCCAAACAGGAAAAGTGGGATCACCTGATTTGAAAGTGGGATAGCTTCTTCATCCTAACTCCTATGAGATTTATTCAACTTCCTAGTGATTCTCCATTACTTTATATATCAAAATCAAGCTTCTTACATCGTGATTCATCCTGGTTTGATTAGAATGACAAAGAAGCTGTCATATTCCCAAACAGGAAAACAGGGATCACCTGATTTGAAAGTGGGATAGCTTCTTCATCCTAACTCCAATGAGATTTATTCAACTTCCTAGTGATTCTCCATTACTTTATGTATCAAAATCAAGCTTCTTATATCGCGATTCATCCTGGTTCTATTAGAATGACAAGGAAGCTTATATTCCCAAACAGGAAAACTGGGATCACCTGATTTGAAAGTGGGATAGCTTCTTCATCCTAACTCCTATGAGATTTATTCAACTTCCTAGTGATTCTCCATTACTTTATGTATCAAAATCAAGCTTCTTACATCGCGATTCATCCTGGTTTATTAGAATGACAAAGAAGCTGTCATATTCCCAAACAGGAAAACTGGGATCACCTGATTTGAAAGTGGGATAGCTTCTTCATCCTAACTCCTATGAGATTTATTCAACTTCCTAGTGATTCTCCATTACTTTATGTATCAAAATCAAGCTTCTTACATCGCGATTCATCCTGGTTTGATTAGAATGACAAGAAGCTGTCATATTCCCAAACAGGAAAACTGGGATCACCTGATTTGAAAGTGGGATAGCTCTTCATCCTAACTCCTATGAGATTTATTCAACTTCCTAGTGATTCTCCATTACTTTATATATCAAAATCAAGCTTCTTACATCGCGATTATTCTGGTTTGATTAGAATGACAAAGAAGCTGTCATATACCAAACAGGAAAACTGGGATCACCTGATTTGAAAGTGGGATAGCTTCTTCATCCTAACTCCTATGAGATTTATTCAACTTCCTAGTGATTCTCCATTACTTTATGTATCAAAATCAAGCTTCTTACATCGCGATTCATCCTGGTTTATTAGAATGACAAGGAAGCTGTCATATTCCCAAACAGGAAAACTGGGATCACCTGATTTGAAAGTGGGATAGCTTCTTCATCCTAACTCCTATGAGATTTATTCAACTTCCTAGTGATTCTCCATTACTTTATGTATCAAAATCAAGCTTCTTACATCGCGATTCATCCTGGTTTGATTAGAATGACAAAGAAGCTGTCATATTCCCAACAGGAAACTGGGATCACCTGATTTGAAAGTGGGATAGCTTCTTCATCCTAACTCCTATGAGATTTATTCAACTTCCTAGTGATTCTCCATTACTTTATGTATCAAAATCAAGCTTCTTACATCGCGATTCATCCTGGTTTGATTAGAATGACAAGGAAGCTGTTATTTCCCAAACAGGAAAACTGGGATCACCTGATTTGAAAGTGGGATAGCTTCTTCATCCTAACTCCTATGAGATTTATTCAACTTCCTAGTGATTCTCCATTACTTTATGTATCAAAATCAAGCTTCTTACATCGCGATTCATCCTGGTTTGATTAGAATGACAAGAAGCTGTCATATTCCAAACAGGAAAACTGGGATCACCTGATTTGAAAGTGGGATAGCTTCTTCATCCTAACTCCTATGAGATTTATTCAACTTCCTAGTGATTCTCCATTACTTTATGTATCAAAATCAAGCTTCTTACATCGCGATTCATCCTGGTTTGATTAGAATGACAAGAAGCTGTCATATTCCCAAACAGGAAAACTGGGATCACCTGATTTGAAAGTGGGATAGCTTCTTCATCCTAACTCCTATGAGATTTATTCAACTTCCTAGTGATTCTCCATTACTTTATCAAAATCAAGCTTCTTACATCGCGATTCATCCTGGTTTGATTAGAATGACAAAGAAGCTGTCATATTCCCAAACAGGAAAACTGGGATCACCTGATTTGAAAGTGGGATAGCTTCTTCATCCTAACTCCTATGAGATTTATTCAACTTCCTAGTGATTCTCCATTACTTTATGTATCAAAATCAAGCTTCTTACATCGCGATTCATCCTGGTTCTATTAGAATGACAGGAAGCTGTTTATTCCCAAACAGGAAAACTGGGATCACCTGATTTGAAAGTGGGATAGCTTCTCATCCTAACTCCTATGAGATTTATTCAACTTCCTAGTGATTCTCCATTACTTTATGTATCAAAATCAAGCTTCTTACATCGCGATTCATCCTGGTTTATTAGAATGACAAAGAAGCTGTTATATTCCCAAACAGGAAAACTGGGATCACCTGATTTGAAAGTGGGATAGCTTCTTCATCCTAACTCCTATGAGATTTATTCAACTTCCTAGTGATTCTCCATTACTTTATATCAAAATCAAGCTTCTTACATCGCGATTCATCCTGGTTTGATTAGAATGACAAAGAAGCTGTCATATTCCCAAACAGGAAAACTGGGATCACCTGATTTGAAAGTGGGATAGCTTCTTCATCCTAACTCCTATGAGATTTATTCAACTTCCTAGTGATTCTCCATTACTTTATGTATCAAAATCAAGCTTCTTACATCGCGATTCATCCTGGTTCTATTAGAATGACAAAGAAGCTGTTATATTCCCAAACAGGAAAACTGGGATCACCTGATTTGAAAGTGGGATAGCTTCTTCATCCTAACTCCTATGAGATTTATTCAACTTCCTAGTGATTCTCCATTACTTTATATATCAAAATCAAGCTTCTTACATCGCGATTCATCCTGGTTTGATTAGAATGACAAAGAAGCTGTCATATTCCCAAACAGGAAAACTGGGATCACCTGATTTGAAAGTGGGATAGCTTCTTCATCCTAACTCCTATGAGATTTATTCAACTTCCTAGTGATTCTCCATTACTTTATGTATCAAAATCAAGCTTCTTACATCGCGATTCATCCTGGTTTGATTAGAATGACAAGGAAGCTGTCATATTCCCAAACAGGAAAACTGGGATCACCTGATTTGAAAGTGGGATAGCTTCTTCATCCTAACTCCTATGAGATTTATTCAACTTCCTAGTGATTCTCCATTACTTTATGTATCAAAATCAAGCTTCTTACATCGCGATTCATCCTGGTTTGATTAGAATGACAAAGAAGCTGTCATATTCCCAAACAGGAAAACTGGGATCACCTGATTTGAAAGTGGGATAGCTTCTTCATCCTAACTCCTATGAGATTTATTCAACTTCCTAGTGATTCTCCATTACTTTATGTATCAAAATCAAGCTTCTTACATCGCGATTCATCCTGGTTCTATTAGAATGACAAAGGAAGCTGTCATATTCCCAAACAGGAAAACTGGGATCACCTGATTTGAAAGTGGGATAGCTTCTTCATCCTAACTCCTATGAGATTTATTCAACTTCCTAAAGGTTCTCCACTACTTTATGTACCAAATCAAGCTTCTTACATCGCGATTCTTCCTGGTTTGATTAGAATGACAAGGAAGCTGTCATTTTCCCAAACATGAAAACTGGGATCACATGATTTGAAAGTGGGATAGCTTCTTCATCCTAACTCCTATTTATTCAACTTCCTAGTGATTCTCCATTACTTTATGTATCGAATCAAGCTTCTTACATCGCGATTCATCCTGGTTTGATTCGAATGACAAAGAAGCTGTCATATTCCAAATAGGAAAAGTGGGATCACATGATTTGAAAGTGGGATAGCTTCTTCATCCTAACTCCTATGAGATTTATTCAACTTCCTAGTGATTCTCCATTACTTTATGTATCAAAATCAAGCTTCTTACATCGCGATTCATCCTGGTTCTATTAGAATGACAAGGAAGCTGTCATATTCCCAAACAGGAAAACTGGGATCACCTGATTTGAAAGTGGGATAGCTTCTTCATCCTAACTCCTATGAGATTTATTCAACTTCCTAGTGATTCTCCATTACTTTATGTATAAAAATCAAGCTTCTTACATCGCGATTCATCCTGGTTCTATTAGAATGACAAGGAAGCTGTCATATTCCCAAACAGGAAAACTGGGATCACCTGATTTGAAAGTGGGATAGCTTCTTCATCCTAACTCCTATGAGATTTATTCAACTTCCTAGTGATTCTCCATTACTTTATGTATCAAAATCAAGCTTCTTACATCGCGATTCATCCTGGTTATTAGAATGACAAGGAAGCTGTCATATTCCCAAACAGGAAAACTGGGATCACCTGATTTGAAAGTGGGATAGCTTCTTCATCCTAACTCCTATGAGATTTATTCAACTTCCTAGTGATTCTCCATTACTTTATGTATCAAAATCAAGCTTCTTACATCGCGATTCATCCTGGTTGATTAGAATGACAAAGAAGCTGTCATATTCCCAAACAGGAAAACTGGGACCACCTGATTTGAAAGTGGGATAGCTTCTTCATCCTAACTCCTATGAGATTTATTCAACTTCCTAGTGATTCTCCATTACTTTATGTATCAAAATCAAGCTTCTTACATCGCGATTCATCCTGGTTCTATTAGAATGACAAAGAAGCTGTTATATTCCCAAACAGGAAAACTGGGATCACCTGATTTGAAAGTGGGATAGCTTCTTCATCCTAACTCCTATGAGATTTATTCAACTTCCTAGTGATTCTCCATTACTTTATGTATCAAAATCAAGCTTCTTACATCGCGATTCATCCTGGTTCGATTAGAATGACAAAGAAGCTGTTATATTCCCAAACAGGAAAACTGGGATCACCTGATTTGAAAGTGGGATAGCTTCTTCATCCTAACTCCTATGAGATTTATTCAACTTCCTAGTGATTCTCCATTACTTTATATATCAAAATCAAGCTTCTTACATCGCGATTCATCCTGGTTTGATTAGAATGACAAAGAAGCTGTCATATTCCCAAACAGGAAAACTGGGATCACCTGATTTGAAAGTGGGATAGCTTCTTCATCCTAACTCCTATGAGATTTATTCAACTTCCTAGTGATTCTCCATTACTTTATGTATCAAAATCAAGCTTCTTACATCGCGATTCATCCTGGTTTATTAGAATGACAAAGAAGCTGTTATATTCCCAAACAGGAAAACTGGGATCACCTGATTTGAAAGTGGGATAGCTTCTTCATCCTAACTCCTATGAGATTTATTCAACTTCCTAGTGATTCTCCATTACTTTATATATCAAAATCAAGCTTCTTACATCGTGATTCATCCTGGTTTGATTAGAATGACAAAGAAGCTGTCATATTCCCAAACAGGAAAACTGGGATCACCTGATTTGAAAGTGGGATAGCTTTCTTCATCCTAACTCCTATGAGATTTATTCAACTTCCTAGTGATTCTCCATTACTTTATGTATCAAAATCAAGCTTCTTACATCGCGATTCATCCTGGTTCTATTAGAATGACAAGAAGCTGTCATATTCCCAAACAGGAAAACTGGGATCACCTGATTTGAAAGTGGGATAGCTTCTTCATCCTAACTCCTATGAGATTTATTCAACTTCCTAGTGATTCTCCATTACTTTATGTATCAAAATCAAGCTTCTTACATCGCGATTCATCCTGGTTTGATTAGAATGACAAAGAAGCTGTCATATTCCCAAACAGGAAAACTGGGATCACCTGATTTGAAAGTGGGATATCTTCTTCATCCTAACTCCTATGAGATTTATTCAACTTCCTAGTGATTCTCCATTACTTTATGTATCAAAATCAAGCTTCTTACATCGCGATTCATCCTGGTTCTATTAGAATGACAAGGAAGCTGTTATATTCCCAAACAAAAACTGGGATCACCTGATTTGAAAGTGGGATAGCTTCTTCATCCTAACTCCTATGAGATTTATTCAACTTCCTAGTGATTCTCCATTACTTTATGTATCAAAATCAAGCTTCTTACATCGCGATTCATCCTGGTTCTTAGAATGACAAAGAAGCTGTCATATTCCCAACAGGAAAACTGGGATCACCTGATTTGAAAGTGGGATAGCTTCTTCATCCTAACTCCTATGAGATTTATTCAACTTCCTAGTGATTCTCCATTACTTTATGTATCAAAATCAAGCTTCTTACATCGCGATTCATCCTGGTTTGATTAGAATTACAAAGAAGCTGTCATATTCCCAAACAGGAAAACTGGGATCACCTGATTTGAAAGTGGGATAGCTTCTTCATCCTAACTCCTATGAGATTTATTCAGCTTCCTAGTGATTCTACATTACTTATGTATCAAAATCAAGCTTCTTACATCGTAATTCATCCTTGTTCTATTAGAATGACAAGGAAGCTGTTATATTCCCAAACAGGAAAACTGGGATCACCTGATTTGAAAGTGGGATAGCTTCTTCATCCTAACTCCTATGAGATTTATTCAACTTCCTAGTGATTCTCCATTACTTTATGTATCAAAATCAAGCTTCTTACATCGTGATTCATTCTGGTTTGATTAGAATGACAAAGAAGCTGTCATATTCCCAAACAGGAAAACTGGGATCACCTGATTTGAAAGTGGGATAGCTTCTTCATCCTAACTCCTATGAGATTTATTCAACTTCCTAGTGATTCTCCATTACTTTATGTATCAAAATCAAGCTTCTTACATCGCGATTCATCCTGGTTCTATTAGAATGACAAGGAAGCTGTTATATTCCCAAACAGAAAAACTGGGATCACCTGATTTGAAAGTGGGATAGCTTCTTCATCCTAACTCCTATGAGATTTATTCAACTTCCTAGTGATTCTCCATTACTTTATGTATCAAAATCAAGCTTCTTACATCGCGATTCATCCTGGTTTGATTAGAATGACAAAGAAGCTGTCATATTCCCAAACAGGAAAACTGGGATCACCTGATTTGAAAGTGGGATAGCTTCTTCATCCTAACTCCTATGAGATTTATTCAACTTCCTAGTGATTCTCCATTACTTTATGTATCCAAATCAAGCTTCTTACATCGCGATTCATCCTGGTTTGATTAGAATGACAAGGAAACTGTTATATTCCCAAACAGGAAAACTGGGATCACCTGATTTGAAAGTGGGATAGCTTCTTCATCCTAACTCCTATGAGATTTATTCAACTTCCTAGTGATTCTCCATTACTTTATGTATCAAAATCAAGCTTCTTACATCGCGATTCATCCTGGTTCTATTAGAATGACAAGGAAGCTGTTATATTCCCAAACAGGAAAACTGGGATCACCTGATTTGAAAGTGGGATAGCTTCTTCATCCTAACTCCAATGAGATTTATTCAACTTCCTAGTGATTCTCCATTACTTTATGTATCAAAATCAAGCTTCTTACATCGCGATTCATCCTGGTTCTATTAGAATGACAAGGAAGCTGTTATATTCCCAAACAGGAAAACTGGGATCACCTGATTTGAAAGTGGGATAGCTTCTTCATCCTAACTCCTATGAGATTTATTCAACTTCCTATTGATTCTCCATTACTTTATATATCAAAATCAAGCTTCTTACATCGTGATTCATCCTGGTTTGATTAGAATGACAAAGAAGCTGTCATATTCCCAAACAGGAAAACTGGGATCACCTGATTTGAAAGTGGGATAGCTTCTTCATCCTAACTCCATTGAGATTTATTCAACTTCCTAGTGATTCTCCATTACTTTATGTATCAAAATCAAGCTTCTTATATCGCGATTCATCCTGGTTCTATTAGAATGACAAGGAAGCTGTTATATTCCCAAACAGAAAAACTAGGATCACCTGATTTGAAAGTGGGATAGCTTCTTCGTCCTAACTCCTATGAGATTTATTCAACTTCCTAGTGATTCACCATTACTTTATGTATCAAAATCAAGCTTCTTACATCGCGATTCATCCTGGTTCTATTAGAATGACAAGGAAGCTGTTATTCCCAAACAGGAAAACTGGGATCACCTGATTTGAAAGTGGGATAGCTTCTTCATCCTAACTCCTATGAGATTTATTCAACTTCCTAGTGATTCTCCATTACTTTATATATCAAATCAAGCTTCTTATATCGCGATTCATCCTGGTTCTATTAGAATGACAAGGAAGCTGTTATATTCCCAAACAGGAAAACTGGGATCACCTGATTTGAAAGTGGGATAGCTTCTTCATCCTAACTCCTATGAGATTTATTCAACTTCCTAGTGATTCTCCATTACTTTATATATCAAAATCAAGCTTCTTACATCGCGATTCATCCTGGTTCTATTAGAATGACAAAGAAGCTGTTATATTCCCAAACATGAAAACTGGGATCACCTGATTTGAAAGTGGGATAGCTTCTTCATCCTAACTCCTATGAGATTTATTCAACTTCCTAGTGATTCTCCATTACTTTATATATCAAAATCAAGCTTCTTACATCGTGATTCATCCTGGTTTGATTAGAATGACAAAGAAGCTGTCATATTCCCAAACAGGAAAACTGGGATCACCTGATTTGAAAGTGGGATAGCTTCTTCATCCTAACTCCTATGAGATTTCTTCAACTTCCTATGATTCTCCATTACTTTATATATCAAAATCAAGCTTCTTACATCGTGATTCATCCTGGTTTGATTAGAATGACAAAGAAGCTGTCATATTCCCAAACAGGAAAACTGGGATCACCTGATTTGAAAGTGGGATAGCTTCTTCATCCTAACTCCTATGAGATTTATTTCAACTTCCTAGTGATTCTCCATTACTTTATATATCAAAATCAAGCTTCTTACATCGCGATTCATCCTGGTTCTATAGAATGACAAAGAAGCTGTCATATCCCAAACAGGAAAAGTGGGATCACCTGATTTGAAAGTGGGATAGCTTCTTCATCCTAACTCCTATGAGATTTATTCAACTTCCTAGTGATTCTCCATTACTTTATATATCAAAATCAAGCTTCTTACATCGTGATTCATCCTGGTTTGATTAGAATGACAAAGAAGCTGTCATATTCCCAAACAGGAAAACTGGGATCACCTGATTTGAAAGTGGGATAGCTTCTTCATCCTAACTCCAATGAGATTTATTCAACTTCCTAGTGATTCTCCATTACTTTATTTATCAAAATCAAGCTTCTTATATCGCGATTCATCCTGGTTCTATTAGAATGACAAGGAAGCTGTTATATTCCCAAACAGGAAAACTGGGATCACCTGACTTGAAAGTGGGATAGCTTCTTCGTCCTAACTCCTATGAGATTTATTCAACTTCCTAGTGATTCACCATTACTTTATGTATCAAAATCAAGCTTCTTACATCACGATTCATCCTGGTTTGATTAGAATGACAAGGAAGCTGTTATATTCCCAAACAGAAAAACTGGGATCACCTGATTTGAAAGTGGGATAGTTTCTTCATCCTAACTCCTATTAGATTTATTCAACTTCCTAGTGATTCTCCATTACTTTATGTATCGAATCAAGCTTCTTACATCACAATTCATCCTGGTTTGATTAGAATAACAAAGAAGCTGTCATATTCCCAAACAGGAAAACTGGGATCACCTGGTTTGAAAGTGGGATAGCTTCTTCATCCTAACTCCTATGAGATTTATTCAACTTCCTAGTGATTCTCCATTACTTTATTTATCAAAATCAAGCTTCTTATATCGCGATTCATCCTGGTTCTATTAGAATGACAAGGAAGCTGTTATATTCCCAAACAGGAAAACTGGGACCACCTGATTTGAAAGTGGGATAGCTTCTTCATCCTAACTCCTATGAGATTTATTCAACTTCCTATTGATTCTCCATTACTTTATATATCAAAATCAAGCTTCTTACATCGTGCTTCATCCTGGTTTGATTAGAATGACAAAGAAGCTGTCATATTCCCAAACAGGAAAACTGGGATCACCTGATTTGAAAGTGGGATAGCTTCTTCATCCTAACTCCTATGAGATTTATTCAACTTCCTAGTGATTCTCCATTACTTTATTTATCAAAATCAAGCTTCTTATATCGCGATTCATCCTGGTTCTATAAGAATGACAAGGAAGCTGTTATATTCCCAAACAGAAAAACTGGGATCACCTGACTTGAAAGTGGGATAGTTTCTTCGTCCTAACTCCTATGAGATTTATTCAACTTCCTAGTGATTCACCATTACTTTATGTATCAAAATCAAGCTTCTTACATCACGATTCATCCTGGTTTGATTAGAATGACAAAGAAGCTGTCATATTCCCAAACAGGAAAACTGGGATCACCTGATTTGAAAGTGGGATAGCTTCTTCATCCTAACTCCAATGAGATTTATTCAACTTCCTAGTGATTCTCCATTACTTTATGTATCAAAATCAAGCTTCTTATATCGCGATTCATCCTGGTTCTATTAGAATGACAAGGAAGCTGTTATATTCCCAAACTGGAAAACTGGGATCACCTGATTTGAAAGTGGGATAGCTTCTTCATCCTAACTCCTATGAGATTTATTCAACTTCCTAGTGATTCTCCATTACTTTATGTATCAAAATCAAGCTTCATACATCGCGATTCATCCTGGTTCTATTAGAATGACAAGGAAGCTGTTATATTCCCAAACAGGAAAACTAGGATCACGTGATTTGAAAGTGGGATAGCTTCTTCATCCTAACTCCAATGAGATTTATTCAACTTCCTAGTGATTCTCCATTACTTTATGTATCAAAATCAAGCTTCTTATATCACGATTCATCCTGGTTCTATTAGAATGACAAGGAAGCTGTTATATTCCCAAACAGGAAAACTGGGATCACCTGATTTGAAAGTGGGATAGCTTCTTCATCCTAACTCCTACGAGATTTATTCAACTTCCTAGTGATTCTCCATTACATTATATATCAAAATCAAGCTTCTTACATCGTGATTCTTCCTGGTTTGATTAGAATGACAAAGAAGCTGTCATATTCCAAAACAGGAAAACTGGGATCACCTGATTTGAAAGTGGGATAGCTTCTTCATCCTAACTCCAATGAGATTTATTCAACTTCCTAGTGATTCTCCATTACTTTATGTATCAAAATCAAGCTTCTTATTGTTGAAGCTTACATGATCCAAGAGAGCTTGGTGGTTATTCTAGAAGAGGAAGCAACCTGTTGAGAAGTATGATGAAGGATGAAGAAGCAATGTCCAAGGCGGCTTCAAGTGTTGAGGTGATTGGAGAGTGGCTGAAGCATCCTCATGTAGCTCAAGCAACAAGGTGGCGACTCTATAAGAAGAAGAAGCAGCCAAGACTCAGTAAGAGAAGTTGTATCTCCAAGAAGAGGCTGATCTGGTGTGTCCGAGCACTTCAACCTAACAAGAGGTTAGGTGAAAGGGGGAGAGACCAAGATTAGGCAGTAAGGAGAGTACAAGGCGTGGGATGATTGTAGAGACCATGATCCAGAGTCTTTGTGTCCCTTACATTGTTGGTAAGGCACAAAGACTCACTGGCCAATCCCTAGGCCTTGGAGACTTTACTCTTTTTCCCTCATCAAGGTTTTGTCCCAAAGGGTTTTCCTTGGTGAGGTTTTTAATGAGGAAGTTCTTCAAGGTTCCAAGCTTGACTTAGGATCAGCTAGAGTCAAGCTTGAGGGGGAGTGTTAACTTGAAGAGAAGAAGTGGAGAAGCAAAAGTGATGAGTTGAGTTGGTGCTTGTGCAAAGACATGGCAAGATCTTCAGAGATTGTATGTTAAGGCTTTGGGAGAGTCTTAAGGCTTCAGAAGTGGTCTGATGAGTGTGCAAAGATAGGGTTAAGTCCAGGAGGGACTTAGACACCATTTAGAGAAGATTTGGGTCAGACAGTAACTCCAAAGTTACCACAGTAACTTTGGAGAGTTACCACAGTAAGATTGGAGAAGTTTAGGCAAGTTGGTGTAAAAGTGAATAGTGAATCACTAGTCACTATTCAGGTTAACTAGTCACTATTCAGGTTAACTATTCACCAAGGTTTGAATCTAGTCAAAGGGAATCAAGAAGATGCTGTGTGGAGCTGATTGGTTACTTTGGGGTATGGACAGGCTGGCTGGAGCTGTAAAGAGGAAGGCAGCCACGACCATGCACCTAGACTGATCTGTGGACAGATACAAAGGAGCCTAAGAAGAACCAATCAAAGCTCAGCCTTGGTTTGAATTAAAGTGAGCCAGCTTAGCTCATCCAATCAGCACACATCACTCAGATCACAACAAGACCAACTCATCCTCACCATCCATTCCTCTTAAGTTATTTCTATCCACTAGATATAGGTTTATGAGTTTGCAAGAGTGTAAAACCTATATAAAGACCTCATGGGCGTTTGTATGGGGGTTTTCCCCATCTCCTTCATAAATATAAAAGTGTGTTCTTGATCAGATTCCCTTAATCTACCCCTTTCTTAGTCTCTAATCTCTTAATCTCTCTAAGTCTCTTTGTTTCTGATTCAAGTTCATACTAGTTTCATCAGACCTCTTATTCAACTAGTTCAAGACCTTATTCTTTGCCTCTAATGGCTTCTCATACACATACACAGCCAGAGCTCTCAAATCTCATATGGTATCAGAGCCAGGTTCATCAGAACCTGAGCTGAGCTTCCGCAAGTCCACAGCTCTCATCTCAGCTCAAACCAAACCCTTGAAGACATTACCAGCCGAGTTCAGCTCTTGAAGAAGAAGAGACTTGAAGCCATGGAGTGTTATCCTGTCCCTCAAGCCATTGTTGTCTGTACCTGATGGAGAGAGTCTCATTGGAAGCAAAGGAGGATGGAGAGGCGTCATGAACCTCAAGCCAAAACTCCTTGTCCAAGAGCTTGTTACATCCTGCTACAAGAAAGATGAAGTGAAGAGAAGCAGGCTTGATAGTATGGAGCAAGGAGGGGTCTTTGGGTGTGAGAAACAAGAAGGAGGCCATGGACTAAAGGAGAAGGAGTTGGGTGACGACCTAGACTCTTGAATCCAACCATATCATGGCCAGATTGCCTTTGGAGGCTTAAGGAACCAACCTGGTTCCTTGTGTAAGCGATTCTTTAAAACCTTCTTGATAATGAGCTTGTGTTGTGTTATTGCCTGGTTAGTGTGATGTGTATTGATTGAAAAACCCTGAGGATAATGTGTGATTGCTAAATATAATTAGTTGAATCTGTCCCAGGATGCTTTAAAGGCTTGTTTAGTGTTTAAAGAGTAAAATGCTTGCTCCTGTTAAGTAATGAGTTTGCTAAATGTGAAATGATATTGTTTGAAGCTCATGAACTGAAAACAGATTGAAAGTAATGCATTGTCTGATGATAAGTGATGATAGTAATGCTTAGCCTAAGTTATAAATGAATGTGTGATGGATTGTATTGTTGCATTCATGAATTAAAACTGATTAAGGTTAGTGCATACTGTCAAATGGCTGTCTTACATTGAAGCATTAGATTCATGTCTAAATGCTGAGTAAAGAAGCTTTAAAATTGCCTAAGTAGCTTGTATTGAATCTGTTAGGATCATGCTAGTGCTTAGAGAGTTTGCTTGCAAAGATTAGAACTTGAAAATGTCTAGTTTAATCTGTTGCATTGCTTAAAGACATTGGTGTTCAAACTTGATGATGCATCAAGGGTTGACCCAATGCACTTGTGTCTTATCTTTGCTGGAGTTTGAGTGATGTTTCAGGTTCACAAGAGGTGTTCTTGGTTCACCATCCATCCGAGTTGAAAGAGGAAGACTTTGCCCATTGTGTGGAGCAATGGAGAGTTGAGAAAGAAGTGGTGATGCGCCACTGGTGTGAAGTCTTCACTGAAGCTCACTTGCAAGCTTGGACTTATACTCAATCCAAGCTTGAGGAGGGGAGTTTAGTGAGCTTCCAAGCGATCCAAGAAGTCCATTGCAACCATCTGAAGAAGGAGCCATCCGGGCTTAGGCTGTGGCGAGTCTATTCAAGAGAGTACTCAAACTAAGACAGAGTACTCTTGGCTGTGAGAAGATGAAGGCAACTCTATCAAGGCGGCTTCTAGTGTGAAGTGATTGGAGAGATAGCTGAAGCTTCCACAAGCATTCCATGAAGATGGCAAGATCAGAAGAGAAGCGGCAATGGTGTGTGTGTGAGGATCATGAAGCAATCCATTCAAGCTTGTTCCTGTGAGAGTCTCAAGCTTGAGGGGGAGTGTTGAAGCTTACATGATCCAAGAGAGCTTGGTGGTTATTCTAGAAGAGGAAGCAACCTGTTGAGAAGTATGATGAAGGATGAAGAAGCAATGTCCAAGGCGGCTTCAAGTGTTGAGGTGATTGGAGAGTGGCTGAAGCATCCTCATGTAGCTCAAGCAACAAGGTGGCGACTCTATAAGAAGAAGAAGCAGCCAAGACTCAGTAAGAGAAGTTGTATCTCCAAGAAGAGGCTGATCTGGTGTGTCCGAGCACTTCAACCTAACAAGAGGGTAGGTGAAAGGGGGAGAGACCAAGATTAGGCAGTAAAGGAAGTACAAGGCGTGGGATGATGTGTAGAGACCATGATCCAGAGTCTTTGTGTCCCTTACATTGTTGTAAGGCACAAGACTCACTGGCCAATCCCTAGGCCTTGGAGACTTTACTCTTTTTTTCCCTCATCAAGGTTTTGTCCCAAAGGGTTTTCCTTGGTGAGGTTTTTAATGAGGAAGTTCTTCAAGGTTCCAAGCTTGACTTAGGATCAGCTAGAGTCAAGCTTGGGAGTGTTAACTTGAAGAGAAGAAGTGGAGAAGCAAAAGTGATGAGTTGAGTTGGTGCTTGTGCAAAGACATGGCAAGATCTTTTGTATGTTAAGGCTTTGGGAGAGTCTTAAGGCTTCAGAAGTGGTCTGATGAGTGTGCAAAGATAGGGTTAAGTCCAGGAGGGATTTAGACACCATTTAGAGAAGATTTGGGTCAGACAGTAACTCCAAAGTTACCACAGTAACTTTGGAGAGTTATCATAGTAAGATTGGAGAAGTTTGGGCAAGTTGGTGTAAAAGTGAATAGTGAATCACTAGTCACTATTCAAGTTGACTATCCACTATTTGGGTCACTATTCAGGATGTGAAGAGTGTGCATAGTATATGGATAAGGCACCAAGGTTTGAATCTAGTCAAAGGGAATCAAGAAGATGCTTTGTGGAGGCAAACAACCAATGGGAGCTTCCTTGTGTGTGATTGGCTAGTTCTGGTCTTGGACAGGCTGTCTCTTGCTGTAAAGAGAAGGGAGCCACGACCATGAACCTGGACAGATGCATGGGAAGATTAGGAGGAGCCTAAGGAGAGCCAATCACAAGCAAGGAGCCAGCTTGCCTTGGTTTGAATTAAAGTGAGCCAGCTTAGCTTATCCAATCAGCACACATCACTCAGATTACAACAAGACCAACTCATCCTCACCATCCATTCCTCTTGAGTTATTTCTATCCATTAGATATAGGTTTATGAGTTTGCAAGAGTGTAAAACCTGTATAAAGACCCTCATGGGCGTTTGTAACTCTCTTAAGAGAGAATGGGGGTTTTCCCATCTCCTTCATAATTATAAAAGTGTGTTCTTGATCAGATTCCCTTAATCTACCCCTTTCTTAGTCTCTAATCTCTTAATCTCTCAAAGTCTCTTTGTTTCTGATTCAAGTTCATACTAGTTTCATCAGACCTCTTATTCAACTAGTTCAAGACCTTATCTTTGCCTTTAATGGCTTTTCTTACACATACACAGCCAGAGCTCTCAAATCTCATACTTCTGGATATTGAGTATCACTTTTAGTGATGTTCAGAGTAATCTGAGTGTTTAGAGAAGATTAGAATAAGTTTAGAGAAGATTAAAGTATGAAATGAGATTAAGAGTCTAGAGAGAAAACTTTGAGAAAGACTAAGAGAGACTCATAACTTGCTTAATTTATTATTATGGAGAGATTACATATTTATATGGATCAGCATACAAGGGTTTTGTAATAGTGAAAGCAAATCCTAAAGACTAAGCATGTGGAGTCAAACCAAGGAGAGGCGCGCTTCATTTGAATGAACGGAGGTGAGGCTTTACACGCTTGATGCCAAAGGCATCTTTGCCTAGATGCTCCTTTTGCCTTTACAGCTAGCAACAGCTTAAGCCGCGTCCCAACCTTATCCTTCAACGGTCATATCCTAAAGCCTCTTCCTCTTGTAGAGTCATCGGCCACTTTAGGATAGATGTGAGATTTGCCTTTCTTCCCAAGGTACCTAAGTTGTACGGCCTTTGCCCTATCCGTACACTTCTCCTTAACTTCACACAACTACTCCTTTTCTTCCTTTGATCTCTCTTCTCATGTAAACCCTTGATCCTTTCACTTAATCATCTCCATAACTTAACACTCCCCCTCAAGCTTAGCTTTGTGAAAGCCTAAGCTTGGAAAGCCACAAGATCTTCCTCATTAAAAACCTCACCAAAGAAAACCCAATGGGATAAAACTTTGATGAGGGAAAAAGAGTAAAGACCTTGCAGCTAAGGGGATTAGCTCCTTCTCTTCCCAAGATCAATGAGGCCCAACCTGATGTGAATGGACTCCATTGTCTTCTGTCTTGCAGCCTTGGTTAACACATCCGCTAACTGATCTTCACTCCTTGTGTAGCATGGCAAGATGACTCCTAAGATGATCATCTGCCTCACCTTGTGACAGTCAACTTCAATGTGCTTGGTTCTCTCATGGAACACCGAGTTGGATGCAATGTGAATGGCAGCTTGATTGTCACAATGCATTGTCATTGGAGTGGCTTGATCAATCTCCAAGTGCTTCAAGATGCCTTTGATCCACACCAACTCGTTTGTCAGCTTCAGCATGGCTCTATACTCAGCTTCAGCACTTGAACATGACACCACCTTCTGCTTCTTGCTCTTCCAAGTCACCAAGTTGCCTCCAATGAATGTGCAATAGCCTGTGGTTGATCTCCTGTCAGCTCTATCTCCTGCCCAATCAGCATCACAATAGCCCACCACTTCTGTGCTTCCATTGCACCCCATCCATACTCCTTGATCCGGCGAGCCATTCAGATACATCAACAGCCTCTCCACCATGCGCCAGTGATGTTCCTTGGGAAGCTGCATGTGTTGGTTCACCTGATTCACAGCAAAACATATATCAGGCCTTGTGATGGTAAGGTAAATCAATTTGCCAACAAGTGTTCTATAGAGTTTAGGATCATGAAATGGCTTGCTGTCTTCAATCTCCCCCTCTCTTGGTACTTTGTAACCATCCTCCATTGGCATCCTTGCTGTCTTGCCTCCATAAGCACCTGCACCTTTCAAAAGATCAAGTGTATACTTCCTTTGGGACATGAACAAACCTTCCTTGGATCTACAAATCTCAATTCCAAGGAAGTATTTCATTTCTCCCAAGTCTTTGATTTCAAACATAGACTTTAGAAACTCCTTGGTTGCTTTGATACCTTCCTTATCACTCCCAGTGATAATGATATCATCCACATACACAAGGAGAGCAACCATACCTGAGGGTGTCGTGAGTGTAAAGAGAGTGTGATCCAATTCTGACTTCTTGAAGCCTCGGCCATTCAGAGTTGTGCTCAACTTGTTATACCAAGCTCTTGGTGATTGCTTCAACCCATAAATGGCTTTCTTTAGCCTCAGTACATTCCCTCTCTTCACTAAATGTTCCAGACCTGGTGGAGGATACATATAGACTTCATCCTCAAGCTCTCCTTGTAAAAATGCATTCTTTACATCCATTTGACACAATCCCCATCCAAGGTTCACAGCCAAACTTAAAACAATCCTAATGGTGTGTAGCTTGGCTACTGGTGCAAATGTCTCAATGTAATCCTCTCCATATGTCTGAGTGAACCCTCTTGCTACTAGTCTAGTCTTCTTCCTCTCAATCGACCCATCAGCCTTGTACTTGATTGTAAAGATCCATCTACTAGACACAGCCTTCTTCCCTTTTGGTAGTTCACTCTCATACCATGTATCATTCTTTATCATAGCTCCTGCCTCAGCTCCTACTGATTCCTTCCACTCCTTATCCTCCATTGCCTCTTCATAGCTTCTTGGAATGTGATTCTCATCCAAGTTTACCATGAATGCGCAATGTGCTTCTGGATATTGAGCAAAAGAACACACGGCCTGAGTAGGATGCTCCACAGCTTGGGCATTGTAGTACACTCTTGTGTTTACCCAACTGGAAGGATCCTTTCTCAGCCTTGTACTTCTTCTCAACATTGGCCCTTCTTGCGCCATCTCTTGTTCTTCTTCTTGTGGCAACACACTTGTTTCAGATCTTTCTTCTCCTAGCTGACTTGCTTCAGCTCCTTCTTCCCTTAGCTGACTGTCTTCAGCTTCTTCTTGTTGATCATTTGATTCCACAGCTTGATCATGAGAGCCAGAACTCTCTTCTCTACTTGTCTCTCCACGGTTTGGAGTTCTTGTTTCATTCCCCCCCTCATTCTCAAGGTTGGAAGTCTGATGATCCGGTGCTGGAGTAGTACTTCTCCCCCCCTGATGTCCTTGATTCATGTTGATTCCAAGCCCTTCTAGGATAATCCTCAAGGTTTCAGCTCTATCAGATGTAAGATCCTTCAAATCTTCTTGAATCTGTTCCTCATAATATCCTTTTTCTTCAACAAACTTCACTTCTCTAGATACTAACACTCTCCTTGTGTTAGGATCATAGCACTTGTATCCTTTCTGACTTGATGAGTATCCAATGAACATTGCCTTTGAGCTCTTAGCTTCTAGCTTGTTTCTTATCTCTCCAGGCACCATCACAAAACACAAACACCCAAAGATCTTGTGAGATTTTAGAGAGTAGAATCGGTATTGAGAGATTAAGAGAGATTTGGTAAGAGATTAAGAGAAGTTTAGAAGAGATTGTGAAAGAAATGGAGAGATTATGTATGATCCATGATGAACAAGAGAGAGACTAGAGAGAGAGTAACATAATCCGCTTAATCTTATTGATGAGTGAGTGTTTACAATATATAGGAGTGTGATACTAGGGTTTAAGAAGAGACTAAGCATGTGAGGTCAAAGCTAAGGGAGCCTTTAATTTGAACCGGACCAATGAGCCTCTCCACACGCGTGGTCACTATGCTAAAAGTGAACCTTATCCTTCCAGCTTGTGCCAGCCTGTAGAGACGCTCTTCCTCTATCCATCAACGGTCATATGCCTTCTTTGGTCGAGGTAAAACATGATCCGAACGTGAACTTCTTCTCGCGGTAACACTTCTTTACCGCATGGTCGATACCGTCTGTACGGCCATGGTACGGACCTGTACGGACCGGTACGGACGGTTCTCCCTAAGGCCAATCCTTCTTCTCTACTCAACATCACAACCTCTTCAACCCTGAACAACTCTCCTCATATTCCTCAGCTCATCTCAACACTCCCCCTCAAGCTTGACCATGTGGAACAAGTCAAGCTTGGAAGGATCATGAGCTCCCCCTCATTAAAAACCTCATCAAAGAAAACCCATTGGGATAAAACTCTGATGAGGGAAAAAGAGTAAGGACCTCATGATTGTTGGGGTCAAAAACGGTCACGACGGAATTACCACCCGAAAATCCTCGGAGATCGTATTTCCGAAAGAGTTAGTACAAGAAGGGATGTAATTTCCGTAAAAATAACCTATACGAGGTTTTTACGAAGAAGTATTCTTTGAGATTCAAACCAAACCCGAGCCAAGTTCGGTCGCAACGTAGCAACCAAGCTCAGCCATGCTCGGTCGCTACACAGCGACCGAGCAATCGTCCCGCTCGGTCGCTACGTAGCGACCGAACTCGAGCAAAGCTCGGTCGCTACGTAGCGACCGAGCTCGAGCCAAAGCTCGGTCGCTACATAGCGACTGAGCGATCGTCCCGCTCGGTCGCTACGTAGCGACCGAGCTCGAGCCAAGCTCGGTCGCTACGTAGCGACCGAGCATCGTCCCGCTCGGTCGCTACGTAGCGACCGAGCTCGAGCCAAGCTCGGTCGCTACGTAGCGACCGAGCTCGAGCCAAAGCTCGGTCGCTACGTAGCGACCGAGCGATCGTCCCGCTCGGTCGCTACGTAGCGACCGAGCTCGAGCCAAGCTCGGTCGCTACGTAGCGACCGAGCGATCGTCCCGCTCGGTCGCTACGTAGCGACCGAGCTCGAGCCAAGCTCGGTCGCTACGTAGCGACCGAGCGATCGTCCCGCTCGGTCGCTACGTAGCGACCGAGCTCGAGCCAAGCTCGGTCGCTACGTAGCGACCGAGCGATCGTCCCGCTCGGTCGCTACGTAGCGACCGAGCTCGAGCCAAGCTCGGTCGCTACGTAGCGACCGAGCGATCGTCCCGCTCGGTCGCTACGTAGCGACCGAGCTCGAGCCAAGCTCGGTCGCTACGTAGCGACCGAGCGATCGTCCCGCTCGGTCGCTACGTAGCGACCGGGCTCGAGCCAAAGATCGGTCGCGGTGTAGCGATTGAACCTTTCCGAACATCGATACGACACCAGTCCTTGCATTCTCGTCAAACCTTCGAATGCTATCTCCCGAAGACCGTAGCAAGCTCAGTCCATGTTTCCCGCTATTCTAATCCATCGATCAAAACTTCGATTAGAAACCGCGGAAAACTCGTAGTAAACGTGTCGAGTCGGAAGACGGCCCAAAGGGACCTAAAACACGACTCGAGGCCCATCCTACGATTTTTCCTAATCAAAAGCCCGTGAACCACAGCATGGTTCACGCTTGGCCCACGAGGAAGGATAAATGTCAAGTTTCCGCGGATAAATACGGAAGTTTTGAAGATAATTGTGAAGATCGGGAAAAATGGAATATCTCCATTTTTTGCTATGACGGCTTAAGGGCAGAAGAGTAAAAACGTAAACCGACCTTGGAGCTAGTATATAAGGAGTCCTAGGCGAGGAGCAGAGGGGAACTTTTTCAGAGCAAACTTAGCACTTAGAGCGATTTAGGCAACTTTCCGTTTTTGTTATTTCGAGCTGCGACTCAATTAGGTTTAGCCGTCTTAGGGTTGCTAGAACTAGGAATCTCGCCGACAGCTCTCGAGCCCAGGCTTATACCTTGTTGTAACGCTCATACGCAGATTCGGAATAAGATCTACTTTGCTCTCTTTTCGATTTCTTATTTTATCGTTGTTATTCTCGTGTTCTGATTGCTTGACGTGTGGTAATTAACAGATATCCGGGTCCTCTGGGAAACTAGGGTTTTCTTAGTTTCCTTATTTAAACGGAAATCGACAGTGCGAATTTCGGTTCCCACAGTTTGGCGCTAGAAGGAGGGGGCCTTACGGATCAATCTAACCCGCAAAAGCCACACACAGTCAGACATGTCAACCAACGACGCGGATAACGTGCAAACTCCCCTTAACGGAGGCAGCGGCACCGATCTCCACACTCCGGTAGCGGACGTATCTGCGGCCAACGCGCAAGCCAACGCCGCGACGCTCGAGGAGTTTAAAAAGATGTTCGCCACCTATGAAAAAAGGTCGGAAGAACAGGATAAGCTCGTGAATACCTTGACCAAACAGGTTGAAACCTTAACGGCAAGGACCCAAGCTATCCGTCCCCGCGGAACCACCAAAATCCGCGGGAAGAGGCTCGACTTCGCCACCCCACTCGATAGAGCAGGAGTCGCGCGGGAACGACCTTCCGGTCAAAACCCTAGCGAGAAATCTCCCATCGAAAAGGGGAACTCTGAAAGTCTTCCGCCCCCTGCAAAGGACTCGGAGGATAACGAAGCCGAACACATTGACCTGGATCCTAGCGATGTCTCCAACGACACCGACGAGGATGTCGACAGACATCCAAGAAGGACTAGAAGCCGATCCGCTCGGGAAGGCTCCCCGTTCGAAAAACCAATGACGGAAGAAGAAGAAGTCGCCTATTGGAACGAACAAGAGGAGCTGGCCGAAAGGCAAACCGAGCTCACTCGCAGTAAACGCCGACAGGCTCGGAAATCCACTGACGAGACATCGGATATCCGCGATCTTCGCGACTACATCACTAAGACTGCGGCAGAAGTGAGAGCCGTAAAGTCTCAAATCCATCATGCTACTAGTGCTGCCCCCGAGATCGATCGACTGCTGGAAGGAGCTCGAAAGACCCCCTTTACCAGCCGCATTTCGGACATGAGGGTGTCCGATCCGGGAAAAATCAAGTACCAAAGTACGATGGTACGGCCGATCCGAAAGCGCACCTTCAGGCTTTCCATATCGCGATGGGAAGAGCAAGACTGAAGGACGGCGAAAAGGATGCCGGCTATTGCCGCTTGTTTGTCGAAAATCTTGAAGGAGCAGCGCTCGAATGGTTCGCACGCCTTCGTCGCAACACCATCGGGAGTTTTCGACAGCTCGCATCGGAATTCCTCAAACAGTACTCTGTATTCATAGACAGGGAAACCTCCGATGTGGACCTCTGGAGTCTCTCCCAGAGGGAAGACGAACCCCTCCGCGAGTTTATCAGTCGGTTCAAGCTGATAATGTCCAGGGTCAGCGGGATAAGCGACAAAGTGGCCATCGACGCGCTGAGAAAGACGCTCTGGTACAAGTCGAAATTCAGAAAATGGATAACTCTCGACAAACCGCGAACGATCCAGGACGCCCTCCACAAAGCAACGGACTACATCATAGTCGAGGAAGAAACTAAAGTCTTATCGCAAAAACATAAGCCGGCAAGACCATCCTCGAAAGACGCGGATCCGAAGGGGAAAAAGAAGAACTCTCGTAACGACAAGTACGTCCATCACGAGGGGGAAGATCTCCAAGGGGCGCATAACTATGCGATCAATTCGGATCAAGGCCGGACCACGGGCAACACATGGACTCGCAATCAAGGGTATGACGAGAACACCTTCTGCGAGTTCCACCAATCCCGAGGACACTCCACGACCAATTGCAAAGTCTTGGGAGCAAGACTGGCCGCGAAGCTACTCGCTGGAGAGCTTTCGGAGGTAACTAGCGTCAAGGATCTCATCCTCGATTCTGATCGGCCCCAAAAACGGACAGAAATCTGCCCGCTGAAAAATCCCCTCAACGAAACCAACCTGGGGATAAACGCGGTAGGAGGCCGGATGACAAAGGGAATGATAACAATCGTCGCGGAGTCAATATGATCATCGGAGGATCTCAATACTGCGGCGATACTGTGTCGGCCATCAAGGCTTACCAACGGAAGGCAGAATCAAGCGCAAATTGGCCTACATGGTCTCCTCCTCGAGACGGCCAAAGTTGCTCGATCACCTTCACAGAGGAAGAAGCCGGCGGTATCGACCAACCTCACTGCGACCCGCTCGTCATAGATCTCGTCATACGAGATTTAGAAGTCGGTAGGGTACTCGTCGATACGGGAAGCACGGTCAACGTAATCTTCCGCGACACTCTCAAGCGGATGAGTATCGAGCTTGGAGAAGTAATTCCAACGCCAAAACCACTCACGGGTTTTTCAGGCGAAGTGTCGATGACTCTCGGGTCGATCCAATTGCCAGTCATGGCCAAGGAGATCACGAAAATCGTCGAATTCGCGGTAGTCGACCATCCCGCTATCTACAACGTGATCATGGGAACCCCATGGCTCAACGCCATGCAGGCAGTTCCGTCAACTTACCACCTGGGTCTCAAGTTCCCAACGCCGAACGGAGTCGCGGCCATCTGGGGATGCCAAAAACAGTCGCGACTATGCTTTCTCGCGGAGCATAAGTTAAGGCAAATCACGGCTTCTGCAAACGGCAAACGCGCGAAGATAGATCGATCTTCGGCCAAAAGCGCCCCGCACCACGACGAAGTAAAATCATCTGTCAACGCAAACGCATCGGACGTCGAAGCTCGACATAAATCCGAAGCCCACGCGACAACTCAACCGGAACATCCGGAAAATAGCGTCGACCCAGCCACGATCGACACGGTCAAGGCGGACATCGCGACACCAACCGCTGAGTAAGAACACTCGCGGCATGAAACAGAACTACGAGATGGCTTGATCCTCGAAAGGGGTACGTAGGCAGCTTGTCAAAAGACGAGTTCAGCTATCCCCCTCTCTAAAAAGGGGGGGAGTGGGTGCGTATACTCATATACTCCCACAATCGCCATTATTGTAATCGAGTTTTTAGAAACATAAAAATTTTTACAATATACACTGTCTTTTTATCGAAAACGCCTACGCTTCAGTTTACACTCGTCTGCGGCCTCATCCGGCCCAAAAAACGTATCACCTCTCAAACACGCAAAAATGCACGCATAATCCTCGAAAATAACTGCGAGACGTCGCAAAAAGTTAAAATTCGAGGACGATGCTAAACAAATTGTCCAAACGCGACCACCAAAAACCTTACACCCCGTTCGTCGATTGGCCCCGACGAACACGCCAGCCGTCTTAAACAAACGCAATCCGATCACTCTTTTGATCTTTAAAAACGTCCAGCACAAGGACAAAAGCGCGCTACAACAAAAATCCGAAATTTTGGTTTAGCACTTCCAGTTTACTCTGAGAAGATGCTCGATTCGTACCATACAAGTCATATAAGCCGAGAACATATCGCGGACTTTAAACCGGTGCGAGTCAGGAAGAAATCGCAACAGGAAAAACGATAGCCGGCTAGTCACCGCACAAACCTTAACCGAAAGTAAACCTAGGTCTTGCCCTAAACCCAACGCTCTGGTCTCAAACATCTCAAGGCATGATATCTAAAAGATACGAGATCATAAACCATGCCTCTCCGTTCGTATCTCAATGTTCTCGAAAATCGTAAAGACAGATAAATTTTTACGAAAATCACGAACGAACCAACAGATTGAACGTCTAATTAGAACTACATACGAGACGACAACTCGTATTTACTTCAACCTTACTCAGGAAAAACTTGAAACAAAACATTTATCATATAAATAAACCGCGTAAAAGCGGCAAGGGATTCAAAGCCACCAACGGCCAGTCCCGGAAATACAAATACGGCCATCTTGGCCTAAACGAAATCCAAATTCAAAGGGCCACATTCGGCCGAAAACAAGGATAACTGATCCACCCCTCATACTCCAAAGTCGAAGTCCCCGGACAACGAAGCACCAAACGCATCCGCAGGACGATCCACTTCCTCGCCACCATCGTGAAAATCAATCGGGACCTCCTCGGTATCAGGAGAAACCGGGATGGAATCCCAGAACCCTTGAATCCTCTCGTCGATCGGAGGGATAAGCGCCTCAGCGTGGGCACGGTCACTCATCCCACTCTTCATCAAGCTCATCTCCTCTTCGAACACATAGTCGTCGGCTTGCGTCCGCCAAAGACCTCCGACCGAACCACGGCACTCGCGAAAGTCGCCCACCGAGGTAAAGGCATTCTTAAGGTTCCCGTATTCAACCTGGAACTGAGATGCGCGAGTCTTCATCACCTCAACGATTTCTCTTTTGCCTTTCCTCTCCGCTCTACGAACAGCCCGCGCATGATCGCGAGTAAGCTGTGCCTCTCGCTCCAGCATCTCGCCTTGCACGCGAGCAAGATCCCGCTCCGCTTTCTCCGCTTTAAAACGGTAGACCATGGCTTCTCTATGACCCGCCTCGATGGCCGAGCCCAGCAAGCTCAGGCCCTGCAAATTCGATGGGCGTGTTACAAATCCATACATAGGATAATAAAAAAAAAAAAACTAACCCCATTGATGATGCGAGATCCTTCCGCAACGACTCTCGGCCTCGCCGATTCTTTCGTAGGAGGAGGAGCATCGAAACCCGATGGCAGCCCAGCAAAGAAATCATCGAAATCCGGAATAGGAGCCTCGCTCGAACCGCTCCCGTCGCCGTAAGCAAGGTTCGGATCCCATCCTGGAAGCATAGAGTCGTCCATCGAAAACTCTATGTCGCCGAGATCGACATCTTTTCCCTTCCAAGAGCTCGACTCCGGCACAGCTGTCGGAGCTTCGACGGGATTCTGGTCGTCGGGTTCGGAGTCGCTTCCCGTGTCCGCATCCAGAGCGGGACCGGGTTGCACGAATCTCAGTGCCTTCCGAACCCTCTTCGGCGTAAAAGAAGTCCAGAAGAAGGGACCATTCCTGAGAAGATCCCTCACCGAAATGATATCTTCGGGGAACGGAGCAAGAGGATTGATGAAAGGACGATTGTTCGGCAACCTTCGGAACAGTGGAATGCAACTCTCTTCGACGGACGCAGCGTCCAAACGAACAAAGAAAAAGAACTTCTTCCACGAGTTGAAGTTTGAAATGAACTTCTTAACCACCGACATAAATTTCCGAGGGACAAACCTATGCTTATCCGAATCCGTGACAAGTTGAAGCCTCAAAAGCGCTTCATAATGATCGACGGAGAGGGAAAGGCCATGCTCATAGCTTAGGACCAAGATCCCAATAAGGTGTTGAATGGCAAGGGGTGTCAACTGACTTATCGCAACTTCGAAACGGTCCAACACTCGGACGAGAATTTCGGGTATGGGGAACCAGAGGCGACAACGCACTATGAACGCCTCATAACAAGTAAAGTAACCCTCCGGGGGGTTGTTAGCACATTCCCCGCGGCAGGGAACCCGAAACCCACGGCATCCGAGATGTGGTAGAACGACCGCATCGTCGCGAGAAACTCGTCGGTAGTCCTGCTTGCATCCTCTTCCTCGACTCCACGATGGACCAGGATCGGGAATGGCTTCTCCTTGGGAGGGGTCAACGAGCCATAATGAGCAACCCACCATGCCTCGTTCTCGGCAGGATGCACCGAGTGAGGCACGAACTCCATCTTCGGAACGATGAGCTCTTCGTAGGGGCTCGCGGACGAAGACCCTTTTTTCGCAATCTTTTTCTTGCTCGACATCTTGCACTTCTCTTGAGAGAATAAAGGAAAAGGGTGGAAAGAAAGATAGAAAGTTTTTTAGAGATCTTAGAGAAAAACAAGAAAGTGAAAAAATTATGGAACAAGTTACCTCTCTTCTTATAAGACATGAGGATTTACTATTCAAGCTCGGACTTTCGGATATTAATTCCACCCATCACGCCTAACTTGCCAAACATGCCTAACCGCACGCTAGGATCCTACGATGCATGATCCTAACGGGCTGGGGGGCTAACTGTTGGGGTCAAAAACGGTCACGACGGAATTACCACCCGAAAATCCTCGGAGATCGTATTTCCGAAAGAGTTAGTACAAGAAGGGATGTAATTTCCGTAAAAATAACCTATACGAGGTTTTTACGAAGAAGTATTCTTTGAGATTCAAACCAAACCCGAGCCAAGTTCGGTCGCAACGTAGCAACCAAGCTCAGCCATGCTCGGTCGCTACACAGCGACCGAGCAATCGTCCCGCTCGGTCGCTACGTAGCGACCGAGCTCGAGCAAAGCTCGGTCGCTACGTAGCGACCGAGCTCGAGCCAAAGCTCGGTCGCTACGTAGCGACCGAGCGATCGTCCCGCTCGGTCGCTACGTAGCGACCGAGCTCGAGCCAAGCTCGGTCGCTACGTAGCGACCGAGCAATCGTCCCGCTCGGTCGCTACGTAGCGACCGAGCTCGAGCCAAGCTCGGTCGCTACGTAGCGACCGAGCGATCGTCCCGCTCGGTCGCTACGTAGCGACCGAGCTCGAGCCAAGCTCGGTCGCTACGTAGCGACCGAGCGATCGTCCCGCTCGGTCGCTACGTAGCGACCGAGCTCGAGCCAAGCTCGGTCGCTACGTAGCGACCGAGCGATCGTCCCGCTCGGTCGCTACGTAGCGACCGAGCTCGAGCCAAGCTCGGTCGCTACGTAGCGACCGAGCGATCGTCCCGTTCGGTCGCTACGTAGCGACCGAGCTCGAGCCAAGCTCGGTCGCTACGTAGCGACCGAGCGATCGTCCCGCTCGGTCGCTACGTAGCGACCGAGCTCGAGCCAAGCTCGGTCGCTACGTAGCGACCGAGCGATCGTCCCGCTCGGTCGCTACGTAGCGACCGAGCTCGAGCCAAGCTCGGTCGCTACGTAGCGACCGAGCGATCGTCCCGTTCGGTCGCTACGTAGCGACCGAGCTCGAGCCAAGCTCGGTCGCTACGTAGCGACCGAGCGATCGTCCCGCTCGGTCGCTACGTAGCGACCGAGCTCGAGCCAAAGCTCGGTCGCTACGTAGCGACCGAGCGATCGTCCCGCTCGGTCGCTACGTAGCGACCGAGCTCGAGCCAAGCTCGGTCGCTACGTAGCGACCGAGCGATCGTCCCGCTCGGTCGCTACGTAGCGACCGAGCTCGAGCCAAGCTCGGTCGCTACGTAGCGACCGAGCGATCGTCCCGCTCGGTCGCTACGAAGCAACCGGGCTCGAGCCAAAGATCGGTCGCGGTGTAGCGATTGAACCTTTCCGAACAACGATACGACACCAGTCCTTGCATTCTCGTCAAACCTTTGAATGCTATCTCCCGAAGACCGTGGCAAGCTCAGTCCATGTTTCCCGCTATTCTAAATCCATCGATCAAAACTTCGATTAGAAACCGCGGAAAACTCGTAGTAAACGTGTCGAGTCGGAAGACGGCCCAAAGGGACCTAAAACACGACTCGAGGCCCATCCTACGATTTTTCCTAATCAAAAGCCCGTGAACCACAGCATGGTTCACGCTTGGCCCACGAGGAAGGATAAATGTCAAGTTTCCGTGGATAAATACGGAAGTTTTGAAGATAATTGTGAAGATCGGGAAAAATGGAATATCTCCATTTTTTGCTATGACGGCTTAAGGGCAGAAGAGTAAAAACGTAAACCGACCTTGGAGCTAGTATATAAGGAGTCCTAGGCGAGGAGCAGAGGGGGAACTTTTTGAGAGCAAACTTAGCAATTAGAGCGATTTAGGCAACTTTCCGTTTTTGTTATTTCGAGCTGCGACTCAAATAGGTTTAGCCGTCTTAGGGTTGCTAGAACTAGGAATCTCGCCGACAGCTCTCGAGCCCAGGCTTATACCTTGTTGTAACGCTCATACGCAGATTCGGAATAAGATCTACTTTGCTCTCTTTTCGATTTCTTATCTTTATCGTTGTTATTCTCGTGTTCTGATTGCTTGACGTGTGGTAATTAACAGATATCCGGGTCCTCTGGGAAACTAGGGTTTTCTTAGTTTCCTTATTTAAACGGAAATCAACAGTGCGAATTTCGGTTCCCACAATGATCAGGAGAGTGTATAGATCAGCCCTTAGGCGAAAGATCAAGGAGTCCCAACCTTATGTGAATTGACTCCATTGTCTTTTGCCTAGCCGCCTTAGTGAATACATCTGCCAATTGATCCTCACTCCTTGTGTAGCACGGCAGTATCACTCCCAAGACTATCATCTGCCTCACTTTATGACAGTCCACTTCAATATGCTTGGTTCTTTCATGGAACACCGAGTTTGTGGCTATGTGAATGGCTGCTTGATTGTCACAATGCATGGTCATTGGTGTTGCTTGCTCAATCTCCAAGTGCTTCAGTATTCCTTTAATCCATACCAACTCATTTGTGAGCTTTAGCATTGCTCTATACTCAGCCTCGGCACTTGAGCATGACACCACCTTCTGCTTCTTACTCTTCCAAGTAACCATGTTTCCACCAATGAATGTGCAATAGCCGGTTGTAGATCTTCTATCTGTTCTATCTCCAGCCCAATCTGCATCACAATATCCCACTGCTTCAGTGCTCCCATTACAACCCATCCATATACCAAGCCCTTGAGTTCCATTCAGATACATGAGAACTCTTTCTACCATGCGCCAGTGATGCTCTCTTGGAGCTTGCATATGCTGACTTACTTGGTTCACAGCAAAACAGATGTCTGGCCTAGTGATGGTTAGATAGATCAGCTTCCCCACAAGCTTCCTGTATAGCTTTGGATCATGAAATACCTTACTATCTTCTAGCTCCCCCTCACGTGGAGCTTTATACCCATCCTCCATGGGCATCTTGGCTGTCTTTCCTCCATACGCACCAGCCTCCTTCAACAGATCCAAGATATACTTCCTTTGTGAGATGAACAACCCTTCTTCTGATCTACACAGCTCAATTCCAAGGAAGTACTTCATTTCTCCCAAGTCTTTGATGTCAAACACAGATTTCAGAAACTCCTTGGTCTCCTTGATTCCCACCTTATCACTGCCTGTGATAACTATGTCATCCACATATACAAGAAGCACAACAATGCCTGCAGGGGTAGTAAGAGTGAAGAGAGTGTGATCAAGCTCTGATTTCCTGAAGCCTCTTCCATTTAGAGTTGTGCTCAGCTTGTGATACCATGCTCTTGGTGATTGCTTTAACCCATATATGGCCTTCTTCAATCTCAGCACATTCCCTGGTTTCACCATCCCTTCTAGGCCCGGAGGTGGTAGCATGTAAACTTCATCTTCTAACTCTCCTTGGAGAAATGCATTCTTCACATCCATTTGCCAAAGATCCCACCCAAGGTTAGTAGCCACTGATAGGACTATTCGAATGGTGTGTAGCTTTGCAACTGGAGCAAATGTATCAATGTAGTCTTCTCCATATGTCTGAGTGAACCCTCTTGCTACCAGTCTAGTCTTCTTCCTCTCAATCGACCCATCAGCCTTGTACTTGACTGTAAAGATCCATCTACTAGACACAGCCTTCTTCCCTTTTGGTAGTTCACTCTCATACCATGTATCATTCTTTATCATAGCTCCTGCCTCAGCTCCTACTGATTCCTTCCATTCTTTATCTTCCATTGCCTCTTCATAGCTTCTTGGAATGTGATTTTCATCTAAGTTTACCATAAATGCACAATGTGCTTCTAGATATTGAGCAAAGGAACACACGGCCTGAGTAGGATGCTTCACCGCTTGGGCATTGTAGTACACTCTCGTGTTTACCCAACTGGAAGGATCCCTTCTCAGCCTTGTACTCCTTCTCAATACTGGCCCTTCTTGCGCCATCTCTTGTTCTTCTTCTACTTGTGGAGTCACTGCTTCAGTCTGTTCTTCAGCTTCAGCTCTAGCCTCTCCTTGTCTCTGATCTTCTTCATTCTGACTTTCATTCAGTTCTTCCCTTGCTGATCCTTCTCCACTTTGGACAGGAGAATCAGTTCCGCTGTTTCCTAGCTCACCAGCCTCTTCTAAGCCTTGGTCCTCTAGTTCAGAAACTGATTCACTCCCCCCCTCATGTGCAAAGTGGGATGGTTCTTCTGCTGCAGCTGGAGTAGGTTCTGGACGCCTACTCTGATCCTGGGACACTCCAATTCCGAGCCCCTCTAGAATGTTTCTCAAGCAAGCAGCTCTTTCTGATGGCTGGGATAGATCCTCCAAGTCTTCCCATGTTTGCTCATCATAGTATCCTTTGTCTTCCATGAATCCGACATCCCTTGACACTAGGACTCTCCTAGCTGTAGGATCATAGCATTTGTATCCCTTCTGTGAAGTAGAATACCCAATCATCATAGCCTTGGTGCTCTTTGCTTCTAGTTTGTTTCTCTGCTCGCCTGGTACAAGAACATAACACACGCATCCAAAGGTCCTCAGGTGATCCAAGACTGGCCTGCTCTTGTTAAGTACCTCAAATGGAGATTGATCTGCTAAGATCCTGGTTGGTATCCTGTTGATCAGATAGCACGCAGTCATCACAGCATCACTCCAATACCTCTTGGGAACCCCTTTGTGGAACATCATAGACCGGGACACCTCCATGAGATGTCTGTTCTTCCTTTCAGCAACTCCATTCTGCTGTGGAGTGTATAGGCAGCTAGTCTGGTGAAGAATCCCATGTTGAGCAAGGTGATCACGAAATGCATGCCCAGTATACTCTCCACCATTATCAGACCTGAAAATCTTAATCTTGGCATGATATTGGTTAGTCACATAGGCTTGAAAATTTTTAAATGCATCAAGGACCCTATCTTTAGTTTTAATCAATGTTAACCAGGTGTATTTAGATTTTTCATCAATGAATGTGACATAATACTTGTAATCATCTCTAGATAAGCAGTTTGCATAAAGAGTAGATGATCTTTGAAAAACAGTCTTACAGTGTTTACCCAAAATCAAGCCTCACAATCATTATTTTTAAACATGACACCTGGTAACATAATGCTTAAAGCCCTAACATGTGGATGTCCTAGCCTAGCATGCCACAGAGCATCAGTACTTAAGGAAGAAACAGAACTAAACGAGAAACAAGAACTAGAAATAGGTGCAAGGTCTTCAATCATGTAAAGATCCCCCTTGGTTGCTCCTTGCCCAATCAACTTACTGCTCTTAATATCCTGAAACTTAACATCATCAGGACTGAAAATAACATTGCATTGAAGATCAGTAGTGCATTTCTTAACTGATAAGAGATTAGAGGTGAACTCAGGCATGTAAAAAGCTTTTGAATCCTTATTAAACAAGTTCAGTTTACCAATGCCTCTAATGGGAATTCTATCTCCATTTGCAATCATAACATGACCAAGTGCAGGTTCTATGTCTTTTATCAAATTGTTATCACTAATCATGTGATGAGATGCACCAGAATCAATTATCAATGGTTTATGCAAGCTCCTAGCAGTATTGATACTAGATGTTTCATTTCCAGCTTTCAGGCTCTTAACTACTCCTAACAATCTATCAGTTATGCTAGTATGAGCAGTAGCAGTACATGAGGTTTTAAAAATGTCTAACAGCTTATCAGAGATACTAGGTAATGTATGAGCAGAGTATGAGTATCCAAGAGTGTTGCCAAGCATTTTACCAGACTCCTTGAGGGCTCGGATGAATGCCTCAAAGTCAGCCTTGGTGATCACCTCCTGAGAAGTTAGAGCCCTGCCTTCACTTTCACCCGCCTTGACATTTGGACTAGCCCCTGATGAGCCAGCACCACTTGCTTCAGCAGAAAGGTGAGCCTTAGCTTCTCTATCATTGTTGAACTTGCTCGGCCTGAGGTGTGGATGTAGGATCCAGCACTGACTCTTCTTATGCCCCTGCCGCTTGCAATGCTCACAGCTTCCCTCATACTTCTCATACTTCCTTCCATCTCCACGGTAAGCTGCCTTGTTTGCTTGCGCCTCTTCCGCTTTATGAGCCGTGGACATTCCCTTCTTGCCTCCAAACAACCCAAGAGAGCCTTCCTCCTTCTGAAGTTGTGCGCATACCTCCTCCATGGATGGGAGAGTAGGTGATCTCAGGATATGCTTGATCACATCCTGGTAGCTTTCATCTAGAGTCATCAATAGCCCAAACACCTGATCTTGCTCTCTCTTCTCAATGAGCGATTCCTCATCAGTTGTGTTGGGTCTAAGACTCTCAAGTTCGGACCACAACGCTCCAAACTTCCCCATGTGCTTGGTGAGATCTTCTCCATCTTGCCTCAAGACGCTGATGGTTTGCTTCAGATCAAACACCCGACTTATGTTGGACTTGTTTCCATACCTCTTATGGAGCATGTCCCAAAGGCGCTTAGGAGTCTCAAAGTGCACGTAAGCTTCAAGTATGGGAAGCTCCAGAGAGGCATGGAGCACAGACAGCACCATCAAATCCTCTTGGACCCATCTCTTTGCTTCAGCTACCGCAAGAGTGTTCCCGTCGCCTTCTTCTTCATCTTCTTTGGCCACTGGCTCCGGACCATCATCTGTGATGTGGTTCCACAGCCCTAGCCTTCCAATGGTAGTCCTCACTAACTGGGACCACATCAAGTAGTTCGAACCTCCCTTCAGTGCAACCGGAACTGTCACCAGTTTGCTAAAGTTGGTCGTCTCCATCTCCTCTTCTTTATCACACAAGAACAAACTCGCAAATGTAAAGAAAGGAACAAGGATCTCTCAATACCAAAGCCAACCTGGCTCTGATACCATGAGATTTTAGAGAGTAGAATAGGTATTGAGAGATTAAGAGAGATTTGGTAAGAGATTAAGAGAAGTTTAGAAGAGATTGTGAAAGAAATGGAGAGATTATGTATGATCCATGATGAACAAGAGAGAGACTAGAGAGAGAGTAACATAATCCGCTTAATCTTATTGATGAGTGAGTGTTTACAATATATAGGAGTGTGATACTAGGGTTTAAGAAGAGACTAAGCATGTGAGGTCAAAGCTAAGGGAGCCTTTAATTTGAACCGGACCAATGAGCCTCTCCACACGCGTGGTCACTATGCTAAAAGTGAACCTTATCCTTCCAGCTTGTGCCAGCCTGTAGAGACGCTCTTCCTCTATCCATCAACGGTCATATGCCTTCTTTGGTCGAGGTAAAACATGATCCGAACGTGAACTTCTTCTCGCGGTAACACTTCTTTACCGCATGGTCGATACCGTCTGTACGGCCGTACGGCCATGGTACGGACCTGTACGGACCGGTACGGACGGTTCTCCCTAAGGCCAATCCTTCTCCTCTACTCAACATCACAACCTCTTCAACCCTGAACAACTCTCCTCATATTCCTCAGCTCATCTCAACATCTTGATATGCTCTAGTGAAGGCTTGTACTGATTCAGTACCTCAAATGGTGATTGTCCTTGAAGGATCAGAGTTGGTGTCCTGTTGATGAGATAACAAGCCGTAGCAACTGCATCACTCCAAAACTTCTTAGGCACATTGGATTGAAACATCATGGACCTGGCTACTTCCATCAAGTGCCTGTTCTTCCTTTAAGCCACACCATTCTGTTGTGGTGTATAGGGACAGCTTGTCTGATGAAAGATTCCATGCTGAGATAGGTGTAGCTTGAATGCTTGTCCCGTGTACTCTCCTCCATTATCTGACCTGAAAATCTTTATCTTGGCATTGTAATGGTTAGTTACATAGGCTTGAAAGTTTTTAAATGCATCAAGTACCCTATCTTTGGTTGGAATTAAGGTTAACCAGGTGTATTTGGATTTTTCATCAATGAAAGTTACATAATACTTATGGTTTTCTTTAGATAAGCAAGGTGCAGTCCAAACATCAGAATGAATAAGATCAGAACACTTTTCATAAACAGTAGTAGACTTGGTAAAGACAGTTCTACAATGCTTGCCTAAAATGCAAGCTTCACACTCATTATTCTCAAAGGAAACACCTGGCAACATCAGTTTTAAAGCCTTATTATGAGGGTGTCCTAATCTAGCATGCCACAATGCATTTTTACTTAAACTAGAACCAGAAACAGAAGTAAACGAGCAGCTATAACTAGAAACAGGAGCAAGGTCTTCAAGCAAATATAGTTCTCCTTTAGTTACTCCCTTTCCAATCATCTTGCTGCTTTTAATATCCTGAAACTTCACATCATTAGGACTGAATATAACATTGCATTGTAGATCAGTAGCACACTTCTTAACAGATAGCAAATTTGAAGTGAATTCAGGCATGTAAAAGGCTTTAGTTTCCTTGTTAAACAGTTTGAGACTTCCTATACCTCTAATTGGTATTCTATCTCCATTAGCTATCATCACATTTCCATTCATTGGTACAATGTTCTTAATCAAGCTAGTATCACTTATCATGTGATGAGATGCACCAGAGTCAACTACTAATGGCTTAATGTTGTGATTACTAGCCATATGCGCAAGGATACTAGATGGTTTGAATGCAAGATCATTTCTAGCAAGGTTTGCAATCCTAGATTGATTTAGCATGTCTATCAAGCTCTCATGCATCCTATCAGTTCTAGTTAGATCCTTATGGTTCTCTATAGCCCTAGCACCAAAAGAATACCCAAAGGTGTTACCATTCTCCTTGAATAGCTTGATGAGGGCCTCAAGATCAGCTCTCCTTAGATACTCCTGATCATTGTTCCCACGGTTGCCTGGTGCTCCAGTGTAGGCTACAAGAGACTTTCCATCACCTCCTTCACGCCCCTCTATCTCCTTTCCTTTCCTTGTACCAGCTCCACTCGTTCCATCTGATGAATTAGCCCTTGCCTCACGATCCTTCATGAATTTTGCCGGCTTGAGGTGTGGGTGAAGGATCCAGCATTGACTCTTCTTGTGGCCATGCTTCTTGCAGTGATCACAGTTCCCATTGAACCTCCTCTCCTCAAACTTCCCATGCGCAGCCGCAGCCTTGTTTGCTTGTGGAGTTTCACTACCTTCCTCTTGAGTTGCTTGGCTTGCAAGGGAAAGGTCTCCTTTCTTTGCAAACAACCCAATGGAGCCTTGTTCCTTCTGAATCCGCGCACACACATCCTCAAGATCAGGTAGAGTGTCTTCTCTAAGCAGGTGTTGGATGAGACCATTATACGCCGGGTTAAGAGTGAGAAGTAAGCCAAAGACCTTGTCTTGCTCTCTTCTCTTGTTGAGCTCATCTGCATCAGTAGTGCTTGGCCTTAACATCTCCATCTCGGACCACAGTGATCTGAACCTCCCAAGATGCTTAGTGAACTCCATACCCTCTTGTACCAAGTTGTTGATTGCTTGCTTCACCTCAAACACCCTGCTCAAGTTTGATGTATTCCCATACACCTTCTTCAGTGTGTCCCACAGCTCCTTAGCAGACTCACAGTAGCTGTAGGCATCTAAGATTGCTGGCTCAAGAGATGCGTGAAGCACTGACATCACCAGCATGTTCTCTTGATGCCACTTCTCAGCCGCGTTGCTTGCAGCCTCACCATCATCCTCTCCTTGAGTGATGAGTTTTGGAGCTTCTCCGGGTGTGATATGCTTCCACAACCCTTTGCTTCCCACCGTGGTTCTCACCATCCGAGACCACACCAAGTAGTTGGTTCCCTTGAAACTCACAGCTACCTTCATGTTCATGTTCATCCCACTCTCCATGTTGAATGATGAACTCTCTAAGCTTCAGAAACTTTATCTTGAGTTGAATGACTTGTAGAACCTTCACAGCCTCGATCTCCAACCCACACAGCTTCAGATGACAAACCACAACCAGTCTTGAACTAGAAAAGTACCCAGAAACTCTCAAACACACAAGAACACACAAGAGTTTCTTCAAAGCTTCAACCTTGAAACTTCAAAGAATCTCACACGACCTCAGGCTCTCACTAACCTGGCTCTGATACCATATCACTTTTAGTGATGTTAAGAGTAATCTGAGTGTTTAGAGAAGATTAGAATAAGTTTAGAGAAGATTAAAGTATGAAATGAGATTAAGAGTCTAGAGAGAAAACTTTGAGAAAGACTAAGAGAGACTCATAACTTGCTTAATTTATTATTATGGAGAGATTACATATTTATATGGATCAGCATACAAGGGTTTTGTAATAGTGAAAGCAAATCCTAAAGACTAAGCATGTGGAGTCAAACCAAGGAGAGGCGCGCTTCATTTGAATGAACGGAGGTGAGGCTTTACACGCTTGATGCCAAAGGCATCTTTGCCTAGATGCTCCTTTTGCCTTTACAGCTAGCAACAACTTAAGCCGCGTCCCAACCTTATCCTTCAACGGTCATATCCTAAAGCCTCTTCCTCTTGTAGAGTCATCGGCCACTTTAGGATAGATGTGAGCTTTGCCTTTCTTCCCAAGGTACCTAAGTTGTACGGCCTTTGCCCTATCCGTACACTTCTCCTTAACTTCACACAACTACTCCTTTTCTTCCTTTGATCTCTCTTCTCATGTAAACCCTTGATCCTTTCACTTAATCATCTCCATAACTTAACATTGAGCAAAGGAACACACGGCCTGAGTAGGATGCTTCACAGCTTGGGCATTGTAGTACACTCTCGTGTTTACCCAACTGGAAGGATCCCTTCTCAGCCTTGTACTCCTTCTCAACACTGGCCCTTCTTGCGCCATCTCTTGTTCTTCTTCTACTTGTGGAGTCACTGCTTCAGTCTGTTCTTCAGCTTCAGCTCTAGCCTCTCCTTGTCTCTGATCTTCTTCATTCTGACTTTCATTCAGTTCTTCCCTTGCTGATCCTTCTCCACTTTGGACAGGAGAATCAGTTCCTCTGTTTCCTAGCTCACCAGCCTCTTCTAAGCCTTGGTCCTCTAGTTCAGAAACTGATTCACTTCCCCCCTCATGTGCAAAGTGGGATGGTTCTTCTGCTGCAGCTGGAGTAGGTTCTGGACGCCTACTCTGATCCTGGGACACTCCAATTCCGAGCCCCTCTAGAATGTTTCTCAAGCAAGCAGCTCTTTCTGATGGCTGGGATAGATCCTCCAAGTCTTCCCATGTCTGCTCATCATAGTATCCTTTGTCTTCCATGAATCTGACATCCCTTGACACTAGGACTCTCCTAGCTGTAGGATCATAGCATTTGTATCCCTTCTGTGAAGTAGAATACCCAATCATCATAGCCTTGGTGCTCTTTGCTTCTAGTTTGTTTCTCTGCTCGCCTGGTACAAGAACATAACACACGCATCCAAAGGTCCTCAGGTGATCCAAGACTGGCCTGCTCTTGTTAAGTACCTCAAATGGAGATTGATCTGCTAAGATCCTGGTGTTGAGATGAAGACCAAGAAGTGAAGAGATGGAGCTTTGGGGTTAATAGAGTGTTGAGGCTGAGACAGTAACTTTAGAGTTTTACCATGGTAACTTTTATTTTACCACAGTAACTTTGGAGTGGTAAGATAAAAGCATGGGAAGTTACCTTGAACCTATTTGGAGAAGGGATCACGTCCAAAGGGGAGCAAGGAGTGGTGTGGATAAGGTTTGGTCATTGCTGGAAAGGTGAAGCCACTTTACAGCCTGTCCAAGCATGTGAAGCATCTCAGCCTATTATCTGTATTGACCTCACATGCTTATAGGTCTGAGTTGAATTCATTGAACCTAGACATGAGTGTAATCTCTTTATCTCTTGTAAAAATTCAGATGAATTAATCAATGGAGTTTTGAGTCTCTCTCTCTCTAGAATCTCTCTATTCTCTCTAAACTTTACTCTAATCTATCACTTTTAGTGATGTTTAGAGTGATCTGAGTATTTAGGAAAGATTAGAAGAGATTTAGAGAGGATTAAAGTATAAAATGAGATTAAGAGTCTAAAGTAAGAACTAGAGAGAGACTAAGAGAGACTCATAACTTGCTTAATCTTATTAATGATGAGGTTACAATATATATAGAGAGATCAGATACAAGGGTTTCCATTTGATCACTATTCTAAGCATGTGGAGTCAAGGGAAGAGGCTCCTCATTTCAAACTCAGCCAATGAGAGAGTGATCGTGTGTGAGGCATCTTGGACTGAGATGCTTTGCCTTTCCAGCCTGTCACAGCCTGTCAAGGCTCTCCACCTTATCCACAACCTTATCCTAACCTCAGCGCACACTCCTCTCTTCCTGGTAAGTTTCCCTTTACCCATTTCACTCTCAAGTAACTCCTTTCACTAAGGTAACTTCCTTTTAACCCTTTTTACCACAGTAACTAATATTTACTGTGGTAACTTTCTCCACCCAAGTAACTTCAACCCTCCATAACTACTCCTCATCTCAACACTCCCCCTCAAGCTTAGCTTGTGAAAGTCTAAGCTTGGACAGCCATGAGATCTTCCTCATTAAAAACCTCACTAAGGAAAACTCATTGGGACAAAACCTTAATGAGGGAAAAAGAGTAAAGATCTCACAGCTAAGGGGATCAGCTCCTTCTCTTCCCAAGATCTATGAGTCCCAATCTGATGTGAATGGACTCCATAGTCTTTTGTCTCGCAGCCTTGGTGAATACATCAGCCAACTGATCTTCACTTCTAGTATAGCAGGGCAAGATCACTCCTAGCACAATCATCTGTCTCACTTTGTGGCAATCAACCTCAATGTGCTTGGTTCTCTCATGGAACACCGAGTTGGATGCAATGTGAATAGCAGCTTGATTGTCACAATGCATTGTCATTGGAGTGGCTTGATCAATCTCCAAGTGCTTCAAGATGCCTTTGATCCACACCAACTCGTTTGTAAGCTTCAGCATGGCTCTATACTCAGCTTCAGCACTTGAACATGACACCACCTTCTGCTTCTTGCTCTTCCAAGTCACCAAGTTGCCTCCAATGAATGTGCAATAGCCGGTAGTTGATCTCCTATCAGCTCTATCTCCTGCCCAATCAGCATCACATACCCCACCACTTCTGTGCTTCCATTGCATCCCATCCAAACCCCTTGATCCGGCGAGCCATTCAGATACATCAGCAGCCTCTCTACCATGCGCCAATGATGTTCCTTGGGAAGCTGCATGTGTTGACTCACCTGGTTCACAGCAAAACATATATCAGGCCTTGTGATGGTAAGGTAAATCAATTTGCCAACAAGTGTTCTATAGAGTTTAGGATCATGAAATGGCTTGCTGTCTTCAATCTCCCCCTCTCTTGGTACTTTGTAGCCATCCTCCATTGGCATCCTTGCTGTCTTGCCTCCATAAGCACCTGCACCTTTCAAAAGATCAAGTGTATACTTCCTTTGGGACATGAACAAACCTTCCTTGGATCTACAAATCTCAATTCCAAGGAAGTATTTCATTTCTCCCAAGTCTTTGATTTCAAACATAGACTTTAGAAACTCCTTGGTTGCTTTGATACCTTCCTTATCACTCCCAGTGATAATGATATCATCCACATACACAAGGAGAGCAACCATACCTGAGGGTGTCGTGAGTGTAAAGAGAGTGTGATCCAATTCTGACTTCTTGAAGCCTCGGCCATTCAGAGTTGTGCTCAACTTGTTATACCAAGCTCTTGGTGATTGCTTCAACCCATAAATGGCTTTCTTTAGCCTCAGTACATTCCCTCTCTTCACTAGATGTTCCAGACCTGGTGGAGGATACATATAGACTTCATCCTCAAGCTCTCCTTGTAGAAATGCATTCTTTACATCCATTTGCCACAATCCCCATCCAAGGTTCACAGCCAAGCTTAAAACAATCCTAATGGTGTGTAGCTTGGCTACTGGTGCAAATGTCTCAATGTAATCCTCTCCATATGTCTGAGTGAACCCTCTTGCTACTAGTCTAGTCTTCTTCCTCTCAATCGACCCATCAGCCTTGTACTTGATTGTAAAGATCCATCTACTAGACACAGCTTTCTTCCCTTTTGGTAGTTCACTCTCATACCATGTATCATTCTTTATCATAGCTCCTACTGATTCCTTCCATTCCTTATCCTCCATTGCCTCTTCATAGCTTCTTTGAATGTGATTCTCATCCAAGGTTACCATGAATGCGCAATGTGCTTCTGGATATTGAGCAAAAGAACACACGGCCTGAGTAGGATGCTTCACAGCTTGGGCATTGTAGTACACTCTTGTGTTTACCCAACTGGAAGGATCCTTTCTCAGCCTTGTACTTCTTCTCAATACTGGCCCTTCTTGCGCCATCTCTTGTTCTTCTTCTTGTGGCAGCACACTTGTTTCAGATCTTTCTTCTCCTAGCTGACTTGCTTCAGCTCCTTCTTCCCTTAGCTGACTCTCTTCTTGATCATTTGATTCCACAGCTTGATCATGAGAGCCAGAACTCTCTTCTCTACTTGTTTCTTCACTGTTTGGAGTTCTTGTTTCATTCCCCCCCTCATGCTCAAGGTTGGAAGTCTGATGATCCGGGACTGGGGTAGTGCTTCTCCCCCCCTGATGTCCTTGATTCATGTTGATTCCAAGGCCTTCTAGGATAATCCTCAAGGTTTCAGCTCTATCAGAGGTAAGATCCTTCAAGTCTTCTTGAATCTGTTCCTCATAATATCCTTTCTCTTCAACAAACTTCACTTCTCTAGATACTAACACTCTCCTTGTGTTAGGATCATAGCACTTGTATCCTTTCTGACTTGATGAGTATCCAATGAACATTGCCTTTGAACTCTTAGCTTCTAGCTTGTTTCTTATCTCTCCAGGCACCATCACAAAACACAAACACCCAAAGACCTTCATATGCTCGAGAGAAGGCTTGTACTGATTCAGTACCTCAAATGGTGATTGTCCTTGAAGGATCAGAGTTGGTGTCCTGTTGATGAGATAACACGCCGTAGCAACAGCATCACTCCAAAACTTCTTAGGCACATTGGATTGAAACATCATGGACCTGGCTACTTCCATCAAATGCCTGTTCTTCCTCTCAGCCACACCATTCTGTTGTGGTGTATAGGGACAGCTTGTCTGATGAAGAATTCCATGCTGAGCTAGGTGTAGCTTGAATGCTTGTCCCGTGTACTCTCCTCCATTATCTGACCTGAAAATCTTTATCTTGGCATTGTAATGGTTAGTCACATAGGATTGAAAATTTTTAAATGCATCAAGTACCCTATCTTTGGTTGGAATTAAGTTAACCAGGTGTATTTGGATTTTTCATCAATGAAAGTTACATAATACTTATGGTTTTCTCTAGATAGGCAAGGTGCAGTCCAAACATCAGAATGAATAAGATCAAAACACTTTTCATAAACAGTAGTAGACTTGGTAAAGACAGTTCTACAATGCTTGCCTAAAATGCAAGCTTCACAATCATTATTCTCAAAGGAAACACCTGGCAACATCAGTTTTAAAGCCTTATTATGAGGGTGTCCTAATCTAGCATGCCACAATGCATTTTTACTTAAACCAGAACAAGAAACAGAAGTAAACGAGCAGCTATATCTAGAAACAGAAGTGAGATCTTCAAGTAAATATAGCTCTCCTTTAGTCACTCCCTTTCCAATCATCTTGCTGCTTTTAATATCCTGAAACTTCACATCATTAGGACTGAATATAACATTGCATTGCAAATCAGTAGCACATTTCTTAACAGATAACAAGTTTGATGTAAATTCAGGCATATAAAAAGCTTTAGTTTCCTTATCAAATAGTTTAAGACTTCCTATTCCTCTAATAGGAATCTTATCTCCATTAGCAATCAGTACATTTCCATTCATTGGCACAATGTTTTTAATTAAGCTAGTGTCACTTATCATATGATGAGATGCACCTGAATCAATCACTAATGGCTTAATGTCATGAGAACTAGCAATATGCGCAAGGATACTAGATGGTTTGAATGCATGATCATTTCTAGCAAAGTTTGCAATCCTAGATTGATTTACCATTTCTATCAAGCTCTCATGCATCCTATCAGTTCTAGTTAGATTCTCATAGTTCTCTACCACCCTAGCACCAAAAGAATACCCAAAGATGTTACCATTCTCCTTGAACATCTTAATGAGAGCATCAAGGTCGGATCTCCTTAGATACTCTTGATCATTGTTCCCACGGTTGCTTGATGCTCCAGTGTAGGCTACAAGAGACTTTCCATCACCTGCCTCACGCCCATCTATCTCCTTTCCTTTGCTTGTACCAGCTCCACTTGTACCATCCGAGACATTAGCCCTTGCCTCACGATCCTTCATGAACTTAGCCGGCTTGAGGTGAGGATGGAGTATCCAGCATTGGCTCTTCTTGTGGCCATGCTTCTTGCAGTGATCACAACTCCCATTGAACCTCCTCTCCTCAAACTTCCCATGCGCAGCCGCAGCCTTGTTTGCTTGTGGAGCTTCACTACCTTCCTCTTGAGTTGCTTGGCTTGCAAGGGAAAGGTCTCCTTTCTTTGCAAACAACCCAATGGAGCCTTGCTCCTTCTGAATCCGCGCACACACATCCTCAAGATCAGGTAGAGTGTCTTCTCTAAGCAGGTGCTGGATGAGACCGTTGTAAGCCGGGTTCAGCGTGAGGAGTAGCCCAAAGACCTTGTCTTGCTCTCTCCTCTTGTTAAGCTCATCAGCATCCGTTGTGCTTGGCCTAAGCATCTCCATCTCGGACCAGAGACTCCTGAATCTCCCTAGATGCTTGGTGAACTCCATGTCTTCTTGTACAAGGTTGTTGATGGCTTGCTTCACTTCAAACACTCGGCTTAGGTTTGACGTGTTGCCATACACCTTCTTCAAAGTATCCCACAGCTCCTTAGCAGACTCACAGTAGCTGTATGCATCCAGAATAGCCGCCTCAAGTGACGCATGAAGCACAGACATGACCAGCATGTCCTCTTGATGCCACTTCTCTTCCGCCTTGCTTGCAGCCTCACCATCATCCTCTCCTTGAGTGATGAGTTTTGGAGCTTCTCCGGGGGTGATGTGCTTCCACAACCCCTTGCTTCCCACCGTGGTTCTCACCATCCGAGACCACACCAAGTAGTTGGTTCCCTTGAAACACACAGCTACCTTCATGTTCATGTTCATCCAACTCTCCATGTTGAATGATGAACTCTCTAAGCTTCAGAAACTTTATCTTGAGTTGAGTGACTTGTAGAAACCTTCACAGCCTCGATCTTCAACCCACACAGCTTCAGATGATACACCACAACCAGTCTTGAACTTGAAAAGTACCCAGAAACTCTCAAACACACAAGAACACACAAGAGTTTCTTCAAAGCTTCAACCTTGAGGCTTCAAAGAATCTCACACGACCTCAGGCTCTCACTAACCTGGCTCTGATACCATATCACTTTTAGTGATGTTTAGAGTGATCTGAGTATTTAAGAAAGATTAGAAGAGATTTAGAGAGGATTAAAGTATAAAATGAGATTAAGAGTCTAAAGTAAGAACTAGAGAGAGACAAAGAGAGACTCATAACTTGCTTAATCTTATTAATGATGAGGTTACAACATATATAGAGAGATCAGATACAAGGGTTTCCATTTGATCACTATTCTAAGCATGTGGAGTCAAGGGAAGAGGCTCCTCATTTCAAACTCAGCCAATGAGAGAGTGATCGTGTGTGAGGCATCTTGGACTGAGATGCTTTGCCTTTCCAGCCTGTCACAGCCTGTCAAGGCTCTCCACCTTATCCACAACCTTATCCTAACCTCAGCGCACACTCCTCTCTTCCTGGTAAGTTTCCCTTTACCCATTTCACTCTCAAGTAACTCCTTTCACTAAGGTAACTTCCTTTTAACCCTTTTTACCACAATAACTAATATTTACTGTGGTAACTTTCTCCACCCAAGTAACTTCAACCCTCCATAACTACTCCTCATCTCAACATAATCTTCTCTGATTATTATTAAACACACTCTAAAACACAAAAGTGTATATGGTATCAGAGCCAGGTTGCTCAAAAGGGGGTGAGTGTGTGATTTCTTTTTCGCAAATCTGGGTTCTTTCTTGAGTGTTCTTAGTGTTCTTGGTGTTCTTGAGTGTTCTTGGTGAGTCTGGGTTATGTTCTTCAGTCACTAGGCTCGTTTGGATCTTTCTGATGGAAACAAACAACCTAGGCATGGAGATGAAGCATAGTTCTAGTATTCCATTGAAGCTTGAAGAGGAAACTGGTGGAAGTTGGTCAAGATGGGCGAAGGCAGTGTTGAGGAGCTGTGTGTTGTGGAGTAGTCATAAAAAGGGGAAGCCTTTGAGAAGGATGGCTACAGAAGCAGGTCAGGCGTGGAGTCTGAGGTATGAAGATAGAGTTGTTCAAGAAAACCATACAAGATGTGGGATTGAAGCAGCTCATGGGAGTAGATCCGATCTGAAGAAGGTTTGTGGAGTCAAGAGAGCTAACACAGACCTGAGAAGAGGAAAGGAAGAACTCCATCAGCTTGTGGGCAAGCTGAAATACTTGTGGAGAGAGTTGGATTTGTTGAGATAAAGAACATCGAATCCGGAGGTGATTCAAGAAAGGCTGGAGCAAGATGTAGTCTTGAGCCTTCTAGTGAGCTTAAACTCATCATATGGTCAGCTGATTATGCAAGTAGCCAAAGATGATGAGCGAGTAGATGTGGATGGGTTGTGTGAGCTTGTTCAGTCTTCATATAAAGTATATGAGAAGAGCAAGAGACTGATCAGGATCAGAGATGGTACAAGGTGTAAGAAGGGAAGATTGAGGAGACTGTCCAGGACTTGGGTCATGGTGAGAAAGACTCAGAGGAAGAGTAGACAGTGTGGATACTTTGGGAATGATATGGAGACAAGACTGATTAAAGAGTTTGCGCAGCATGTGGTTAGAGGAGAGTGTTCCTACTCAGCCTATATGGGTAGTTCAGTAGAAGAAAGTGTGGTTATGAAGGGGCTAGGAACCAAAGGAGCAGATGATCCTATCACAAAGAAAGAATGGGATGGGTTTGTCAAGTATGTGTATGCTTTGGCTACGACCCGGAGACAAGGTGCTCCTGCCTTAGCATCCACATCCAAACCCATCATCATTGATTCTGGAGCAACACATCATATGATCAGTGATAGAAGTCTGATAAGTGAAGTCAAGGCTGCAACAGGGAGTGTCATGATAGCTAATGGTGCTAGGATCCCAATAGAAGGAGTGGGAAACCTCAAGCAGTTTGAGAAGAACTCACCTGCATTATACCTGCCTCAGTTCACTTCAAATCTGATATCAGTGAAGAAGGCCACAGTTGATCTTGATTGTCAAGTAGTATTCAGGCCAAATGAAGTTGAGTTTCAAGATTTGAAGACTGGGAGAGTTATTGGTAGAGGAGACAGCAAGAATCAGTTATATCATCTCCAAACAGCTAAGACCTCTAACCCTATTGATTCTGTATGCTTGAGTAGTACTGCTGATAGGTGTGATAGTATTACTTGGCATGCTAGATTAGGACATCCTCATGCTCGTGCAATTGAATTGATTATGCCTAATATGTTAAGATGAGGAGAGTTAAGTGAAGAAGGGAGATGAGGCTTGAGTAGAATGAGGATAAGGAAGGCTAGGAAGGTTTGGGAGCTTTGAGATCAACCAGTCCGTACAAGGCCGTACATGACCGTACAAGATGGGATCGACCAAAGCTCAACCAAACCTTACCTTGAGTTACCCAGGTTACTTAGGTAAAAAGGAGAAGTTACCTTAGCCTTTGTGGGATGGATCAGACCGTTGGAAAGGATAAGGGAGAGTCTTGGACAGGCTGTCACAGCTGGAAAGTAAAAGCAAAAGGCAGCAGCCAGCTAAAGATGCTTCACACGGATTGATCACCTCATTGGATGGTTTTGAATTAAGCCTTGACTCCACATGCTTATCTTATCCTCTTGTTTACGAAAACCCTAAGCTCTCTCTTCATATAAATATGTAAACTCTCTCATTAATATAATCAAGCAAGTTATGAGTCTCTCTTAGTCTTTTAGTCTCTCAATGGTTCTATACTAGACTCTTAATCTCATTTCATACTCAAATCTCTTCTAAATCACTTCTAGTCTTCTTATTCACTCAGATTACTCTACTCAATCCTAAAAGTGATATGGTATCAGAGCCAGGTTCATAGAGAACTTGGTTTCGTTGGGTTCTTTGAAGATTCAAGATTGAAGCTTTGAAGAAACAGTTTGGTGTTCTTGTGTTCTTAAGCGGTTCTGGGTAGTCTTTCTGAGTTCTATTGGTTGTTTGAGGTGGTATTGAAGCTGTGTGAAGCTGCTAGTGTTCGCTCAAGATAGTTACCTCAAGAGAAAGTTATTGAAGTCTAAAGGGTTCTACATTCAACATGGAGAGTGGGATGAACATGAACATGAAGGTGGCGGTTTGTTTCAAGGGAAACAACTACTTGGTGTGGTCCAAAGCTCATCACTCAAGGAGAAGCTGAAGATGAAGCCGCAAGCAAGGCAGAAGAGAAGTGGCATCAAGAGGACATGCTGGTGATGTCTGTCCTTCATGCTTCCCTTGAGCCGGCTATTCTGGATGCATACAGCTACTGTGAGTCTGCTAAAGAGCTGCGGGATACCTTGAAGAAGGTGTATGACAACACTTCAAATCTAAGCCGAGTGTTTGAATTGAAGCAAGCTATCAACAACCTCGTACAAGAAGACATGGAGTTCACTAAGCATCTAGGAAGATTCAGAAGTCTCTGGTCCGCAATGGAGATGCTCAGGCCGAGCACAACGGATGCTGATGAGCTTAACAAGAGGAGAGAGCAAGATAAGGTCTTTGGGCTCCTCCTCACCCTAAACCCGGCATACAACGGTCTCATCCAGCACCTGCTTAGGGAGGACACTCTACCTGACCTTGAGGATGTGTGTGCGCGGATTCAGAAGGAGCAAGGCTCCATTGGGCTGTTTGCAAAGAAAGGAGACCTTTCCCTTGCAAGCCAAGCAACTCAAGAGGAGGGGAGTGAAGCTCCACAAGCAAACAAGGCTGCTGCGCATGGGAAGTTTGAGGAGAGGAGGTTCAATGGGAACTGTGATCACTGCAAGAAGCATGGCCACAAGAAGAGCCAATGCTGGATCCTTCATCCACACCTCAAGCCGGCAAAGTTCATGAAGGACCGTGAGGCAAGGGCTAATGCATCAGATGGAACGGGTGGAGCTGGTACAAGCAAAGGAAAGGAGATAGATGGCGTGAGGCAGGTGATGGGAAGTCTCTTGTAGCCTACACCGGGGCACCAAGCAACCGTGGGAACAATGATCAAGAGTATCTAAGGAGATCCGACCTTGATGCACTCATGAAGCTGCTCAAGGAGAATGGTAACATCTTTGGGTATTCTTTTGGTGCTAGGGTGGTAGAAAACTATAAGAATCTAACTAGAACTGATAGGATGCATGAGAGCTTGATAAAAATGGTAAATCAATCTAGTATTGCAAACTTTGCTAGAAATGATCATGCATTCAAACCATCTAGTATCCTTGCGCATATTGCTAGTTCTCATGACATTAAGCCATTAGTAATTGATTCAGGTGCATCTCATCATATGATAAGTGACACTAACTTGATTAAGAACATTGTACCAATGAATGGAAATGTGATGATTGCTAATGGAGATAAGATTCCTATTAGAGGAATAGGAAGTCTTAAACTGTTTGATAAGGAAACTGAAGCTTTTTATATGCCTGAATTTACTTCAAACTTATTATCTGTTAAGAAATGTGCTACTGATTTACATTGTAATGTTATATTGAGTCCTAATGATGTGAAGTTTCAGGATATTAAAAGCAGCAAGATGATTGGAAAGGGAGTGACTAAAGGAGAGCTATATTGACTTGAAGATCTCACTCCTGTTTCAAGATATAGCTGCTCGTTTACTTCTGTTTCTGGTTCTAGTTTAAGTAAAAATGCATTGTGGCATGCTAGATTAGGACACCCTCATAATAAGGCTTTAAAACTGATGTTGCCATGTGTTTCCTTTGAGAATAATGATTGTGAAGCTTGCATTTTAGGCAAGCATTGTAGAACTGTCTTTACCAAGTCTACTACTGTTTATGAAAAGTGTTTTGATCTTATTCATTCTGATGTTTGGACTGCACCTTGCCTATCTAGAGAAAACCATAAGTATTATGTGTTGAAGAGAAGTCTTGAGAGGTTAAGAAGGAGCTTAGGAGGAATGGAGAAGGTTGGGTAAGGTGTGTTCGTACAAGGCAAGGCCGTACAAGGCCGTACTACTTTGCCGTACACACTTACCTCAGCTGCGGTTAAGTCAAGAGTTACTTGAGTGACTTACCGTGATAAGAAGAAGCACTGATCACTCACCTGAAGGATCAGACCGTTACCAAAGGAAGAAGGAGCCTGTGACAGCCTGTCTTGAGCTGGAAAGGAGAAAGCAAAGATGCCTCACACACGCGGTCACTCCTATTGGATAGTTCAAATGCATTCTTATCTTATCCTTTGACTCTACATGCTTGTAATCGAAACCCTAGAGTCTCTCTCACACTATATAATGTATCCTAATCTCATTAATGAAAGTTAGACAGTTCTAATCACTAAATCTCTCTACACATTTCACAATGATCCTCAATTAGTCTCATAATCTCTTACTCTTTCTTAATCTATCTCTTATTCTCTTATAAACTCAGATTCTACTTTACATTTCTCAAAAGTCATATGGTATCAGAGCCAGGTTGATTTCAATCTGAGTTCTTTGGTGTTTCTCTTAAAGATTCAAACTTGAAACTTTAAGAGATCAAGTGAGTGTGTTTGGAGTGTTCTTGAGAGATTCGACAGCACAAAGGTTTCAGCTACTCTTTGGGAGATCTTTTCTAGTTCTTTGGAGGTTCTTTGAAGATACAAGACAAGATTCAAGGTGGGAAGCTGGTGTTGCGAATCTGAGGCCCAAGATCAAGTCTTTTGCAAGCTATTGAAGTGAAGCTGTTGAAGATGGAAAGCGGGATGAAAATGAAGGTTGCGGTGACTTTCAAGAGAAGTAACTACCTAGTATGGTCTAGAATGGTGAAGACTGCTGTGGGAAGCAAGGGTCTATGGAAGCACATCACGTCCGGTGAGGCTCCTAAGCTGATTACCCAAGAAGGAGACAAGGAGAGTGTCTCGGAGAGTGAAGCTGAGAAGTGGCAGCAAGAAGACATGATGGTGATGTCAGTTCTTCATGCCTCGTTCGAGCCAGCTATACTGGATGCGTATAGCTACTGTGAGACAGCCAAGGAGCTGTGGGACACACTGAAGAAGGTGTATGGAAACACCTCCAATCTGAGCCGTGTGTTTGAAGTAAAGAAGGCAATCAATGGGTTGTCTCAAGAAGACATGGAGTTTACCAAGCATTTGGGAAGGTTCCGGTCATTGTGGTCTGAGTTGGAGATGCTAAGGCCAAGTACTCTTGATCCAGAGCTCCTAAATGAGAGGCGTGAGCAGGACAAGGTCTTTGGGCTCCTACTCACGCTGAATCCAAGCTACACTGGTCTAATCCAGCACATGTTGAGGTCCGAGAAGCTACCTGATCTAGAGGAGGCGTGTGCTCAGATACAAAAGGAGCAAGGCTCCATTGGCTTGTTTGGAGGCAAGGGGGAGCTGTCTCTTGCAAATGCTGTGCAATCTGATCATGAAGAGACTCCACAAGCCAACAAAGCAGCTCACGGCAAGTATGAGGATAGGAAGTTCAATGGCAATTGTGATCATTGCAAGAAGCATGGACACAAGAAGAGCCAATGCTGGATACTTCATCCCCATTTGAAGCCGGCGAAGTTCATGAAGGAAAGGGAGGCAAGGGCGCATGTATCTGATGGAGCAGGACCATCTAACCGTGGAGCTGAAGGAGAGGGACGTGAGGGTGATGGCAAGGCACTGGTGACATACTCAGCAACTCCTAACATCCGCGGCAATGATCAGGACTTCATAAGGAGATCCGAGATGGATGCACTCATCAAAATGCTCAAGGAGAATGGTAACATTCATGGGTACTCTTTTGGTGCATCAATGATAGCTAGGACTATAAATACTACTCCATATGTTACTGACATTGCTAGGATGAATAGCATTAAGAGTAGTGACAATGCTAGAGCCGAGTACACCTTTGATAGAAATGCTAGGATGTATCATGAGCAAAGCATTTAGATCACCTTTGAATCTTTGTCACACTGCTAGCAACATAACTAAGCCATTAATTGTTGATTCTGGTGCATCTCATCACATGATTAGTGATACAAACCTCATTAAAGATATAGAACCAACTAATGGACATGTTCTGATTGCAAATGGAGATAAGATACCTATTAGAGGAATAGGAAACTTGAAATTGTTTGACAAAAACTCTAGAGCTTTCTATATGCCTGATTTCACATCCAACTTGTTATCTGTCAAGAAGTGCACAACTGATTTGAATTGCAATGTTATATTCATTCCTAATGATGTGAAGTTTCAGGATATTGAGAGCAGCCAAATGATTGGAAAAGGAATCACTAAAGGAGAGTTGTATTTGCTTGAAGAACTTGAACCTGTTTCCAATCATGAATGCTCATTTACTTCTGCTTCTAGTTTAAATAAAAATGCATTGTGGCATGCTAGATTAGGACATCCCCATGGTAGGGCTTTGAACTTGATGTTACCAGGTGTTTCATTTGAGAATAAGGATTGTGAAGCTTGCATTTTAGGCAAGCATTGTAAAACTGTATTTCCAAACTCTACTAGTGTTTATGATAAGTGCTTTGATCTTATACATTCTGATGTCTGGACTGCACCTTGCATATCTAGGGATAATCATAAATACTTTGTGACATTCATTGATGAAAAATCCAAATACACCTGGTTAACCTTAATCCCATCAAAAGATAGAGTGATAGATGCATTTAAGAACTTTCAAGCTTATGTGACTAACCATTATCATGCCAAGATTAAAATTTGTAGATCAGATAATGGAGGAGAGTACACAAGCTATGCGTTCAAGAGTCATCTGAATCATCATGGGATCTTGCATCAAACAAGCTGTCCTTATACTCCACAACCGAATGGGGTGGCTGAGAGAAAGAACAGGCACTTGATGGAGGTAGCTAGATCACTGATGTTTCAAGCCAATGTCCCAAAGAGATTTTGGAGTGATGCGGTTGCAACTGCATGCTACTTGATCAACCGGATTCCAACTAAGGTGTTAAAGGATCAAGCACCATTTGAGGTTCTCAACAAGCACAAGCCATCAGTAGAGTACCTAAGAGTATTTGGGTGTTTATTCTATGTGCTGGTACCAGGAGAGTTGAGAAACAAGTTAGAAGCAAGAAGCAGGAAGGCAATGTTCATTGGCTACTCAACAACTCAAAAAGGATACAAGTGTTATGATCCGGAAGCTAGAAGAGTACTTGTATCTAGAGATGTGAAGTTCATTGAGGAAAGAGGGTACTATGAGGAGAAGAATCAAGAGGAATTGAAGGATCTCACATCAGATAAAGCTGGAGTCTTAAGGACTATCTTAGAAGGTCTAGGCATCAGCATGAACCAGGATCAGTCTGCGAGTGGTGGAGGCCAAGGAGGAAGCTCAAGTGAACCCCTTAGAGCTACACAAACACCTCACCTTGATCATGAGGGGGGAAGTGAACCTGAAACTCAAGAAAATGGCCAAGAAGGAGTCGCCTTGAGTGAAGAAGGAGAAGAGATCAACTCAGGTTCTCATCATCAAGGTGAGCAAAACCAAGAAGATGAAGAACATCAGAGTGGAGTTCAAGAACCGAGTACACAAGATGAACCGGGTTCAAGAACAAGAACAACCTGTATTGAGAAGAAGCACAAGGCTGAGGAAGGATCCTTCCTCTTGGGTAAACACGCGAGTGTACTACAATGCCCAAGCTGTGGAGCATCCCTCTCAGGCTGTGTGCTCCTTTGCTCAATACCCTGAAGAACATTGTGCTTTTATGGTAAACTTGGATGAGAACTGCATTCCAAGAAGCTATGAAGAGGCAGTAATGGATAAGGAATGGAAGGAATCAGTTGGAGCTGAGGCAGGAGCTATGATCAAGAATGATACATGGTATGAGAGTGAGTTACCAAAAGGGAAGAAGGCTGTGACTAGTAGATGGATCTTTACAATCAAGTATAAGGCTGATGGAACAGTTGAGAGGAAGAAGTCAAGACTGGTTGCAAGAGGTTTCACTCAAACTTATGGAGAAGATTACATTGAGACCTTTGCGCCAGTAGCTAAACTACACACAATCCGGATTGTATTAAGCTTAGCTGTGAACCTTGGATGGGGCTTATGGCAAATGGATGTGAAGAATGCATTTCTACAAGGAGAGCTGGAGGATGAAGTGTATATGCATCCACCTCCAGGCTTGGAACACTTAGTAAAGAGAGGGAATGTGTTGAGACTGAAGAAAGCTATCTATGGACTGAAGCAATCACCAAGAGCTTGGTACAACAAGCTGAGTACTACTCTGAATGGCCGAGGCTTCAAGAAGTCTGAACTAGACCACACCCTCTTCACTCTCACTACTCCCTCAGGTATGATTGCACTCCTTGTGTATGTTGATGATATCATTATCACAGGGAGTGATAAGGAAGGTATCATAGCAACCAAGGAGTTCCTTAAATCCATGTTTGAGATTAAAGACTTGGGAGAAATGAAATACTTTCTTGGAATTGAGATATGTAGATCCAAGGAAGGTTTGTTCATGTCCCAAAGGAAGTATACACTTGATCTTTTGAAAGGTGCAGGGGCTTATGGAGGCAAGACAGCAAGGATGCCTATGGAGGATGGCTACAAAGTCCCACGAGAGGGGGAGATTGAAGACAGCAAACCTTACCAGGATCCTAAACTCTATAGAAAACTAGTTGGTAAATTGATTTACCTTACCATAACTAGACCTGACATCTGTTTTGCTGTGAATCAGGTGAGTCAACATATGCAAGTGCCTAAGGAGCATCACTGGCGCATGGTGGAGAGAATCTTGATGTATCTCAACGGCTCACCTGATCAAGGAGTTTGGATGGGGTGCAATGGGAGCACTGAAGTGGTTGGATACTGTGATGCAGATTGGGCTGGTGATAGAGCAGACAGGAGATCAACCACAGGCTATTGCACATTCATTGGAGGCAACTTGGTTACGTGGAAGAGTAAGAAGCAGAAGGTGGTGTCTTGCTCAAGTGCAGAGGCTGAGTATAGAGCTATGCTGAAGCTTACCAACGAGCTGGTGTGGATCAAAGGTATCTTGAAGCATTTGGAGATTGATCAAGCCACGCCAATGACAATGCATTGTGATAACCAAGCTGCCATCCACATTGCCTCCAACTCGGTGTTCCATGAGAGAACCAAGCACATTGAAGTGGATTGTCACAAGGTGAGGCAGATGATCATCTTAGGAGTCATCCTGCCGTGCTACACAAGAAGTGAAGATCAGTTGGCTGATGTGTTCACTAAGGCTGCAAGACAGAAGACAATGGAGTCCATTCACATCAGGTTGGGCCTCACTGATGTTGGGAAGAGAAGGAGCTGATCCCCTTTGGCTGTGAGGTCTTTACTCTTTTTCCCTCATCAAGGTTTTATCCCAATGGGTTTTCCTTGGTGAGGTTTTTAATGAGGAAGATCTCATAGCTGTCCAAGCTTAGACTTTCACAAAGCTAAGCTTGAGGGGGAGTGTTGAAGAGAAGTCTTGAGAGGTTAAGAAGGAGCTTAGGAGGAATGGAGAAGGTTGGGTAAGGTGTGTCCGTACAAGGCAAGGCCGTACAAGGCCGTACTACTTGGCCGTACACACTTACCTCAGCTGCGGTTAAGTCAAGAGTTACTTGAGTGACTTACCGTGATAAGAAGAAGCACTGATCACTCACCTGAAGGATCAGACCGTTACCAAAGGAAGAAGGAGCGTGTGACAGCCTGTCTTGAGCTGGAAAGGAGAAAGCAAAGATGCCTCACACACGCGGTCACTCCTATTGGATAGTTCAAATGCATTCTTATCTTATCCTTTGACTCTACATGCTTGTAATCGAAACCCTAGAGTCTCTCTCACACTATATAATGTATCCTAATCTCATTAATGAAAGTTAGACAGTTCTAATCACTAAATCTCTCTACACATTTCACAATGATCCTCCATTAGTCTCATAATCTCTTACTCTTTCTTAATCTATCTCTTATTCTCTTATAAACTCAGATTCTACTTTACATTTCTCAAAAGTCATATTATGTAACTTTCATTGATGAAAAATCCAAATACACCTGGTTAACCTTAATTCCAACCAAAGATAGGGTACTTGATGCATTTAAAAATTTTCAAACCTATGTGACTAACCATTACAATGCCAAGATAAAGATTTTCAGGTCAGATAATGGAGGAGAGTACACGGGACAAGCATTCAAGTTACACTTATCTCAGTATGGAATTCTTCATCAAACAAGCTGTCCCTATACCCCACAACAGAATGGTGTGGCTGAGAGGAAGAACAGGCATTTGATGGAAGTAGCCAGGTCCATGATGTTTCAATCCAACGTGCCTAACAAGTTTTGGAGTGATGCAGTTGCTACGACTTATTATCTCATCAACAGGACACCTACTCTGATTCTTAAAGGGCAATCACCATTTGAGGTACTGAATCAGTACAAGCCCTCTCTAGAGCATATGAAGATCTTTGGACGTTTGTGTGTTTGTGATGGTGCCTGGAGAGATAAGAAACAAGCTAGAAGCTAAGAGTTCAAAGGCAATGTTTATTGGATATTCATCAAGTCAGAAAGGATACAAGTGCTATGATCCTAACACAAGGAGAGTGTTAGTATCTAGAGAAGTGAAGTTTGTTGAGGAAAAAGGATACTATGAGGAGCAGATTCAAGAAGATTTGAAAGATCTTACTTCGGATAGAGCTGAAACCTTGAGGATCATCCTAGAGGGTCTTGGAATCAGCATGAATCAAGGTGGGAGAAGCACAACTCCAGTACCGGATCATCAGACTCCCAATCTTGACCATGAAGGGGTGAATGAAACAAGAACTCAAAACCGTGAAGAGACAAGTAGAGAAGAGAGTTCTGGTTCTCATGATCAAGCTGTGGAATCAAATGCTCAACAAGAAGAAGCTGAAGAGAGTCAGCTAAGGGAAGAGGGAGCTGAAGCAAGTCAGCTAGGAGATGAAAGATCTGAAACAAGTGTGCTACCACAAGAAGAAGAAGAACAGGAGATGGCGCAAGAAGGGCCAGTGTTGAGAAGGAGTACAAGACTGAGAAAGGATCCTTCCAGTTGGGTAAACACAAGAGTGTACTACAATGCCCAAGCTGTGAAGCATCCTACTCAGGCTGTGTGTTCTTTTGCTCAATATCCAGAAGCACATTGTGCATTTATGGTAAACTTAGATGAGAATCACATTCCAAGAAGCTATGAAGAGGCAATGGAAGACAAGGAATGGAAGGAATCAGTAGGAGCTGAGGCAGGAGCTATGATAAAGAATGATACATGGTATGAGAGTGAACTACCAAAAGGGAAGAAGGCTGTGTCTAGTAGATGGATCTTTACAATCAAGTACAAGGCTGATGGGTCGATTGAGAGGAAGAAGACTAGACTAGTAGCAAGAGGGTTCACTCAGACATATGGAGAGGATTATATTGAGACATTTGCACCAGTAGCCAAGCTACACACTATTAGGATTGTTTTAAGCTTGGCTGTGAACCTTGGATGGGGATTGTGGCAAATGGATGTAAAGAATGCATTTCTGCAAGGAGAGCTTGAGGATGAAGTCTATTTGTATCCTCCACCAGGTCTAGAACATCTAGTGAAGAGAGGGAATGTACTGAGGCTAAAGAAAGCCATTTATGGGTTGAAGCAATCACCAAGAGCTTGGTATAACAAGTTGAGCACAACTCTGAATGGCCGAGGCTTCAAGAAGTCAGAATTGGATCACACTCTCTTTACACTCACGACACCCTCAGGTATGGTTGCTCTCCTTGTGTATGTGGATGATATCATTATCACTGGAAGTGATAAGGAAGGTATCAAAGCAACCAAGGAGTTTCTAAAGTCTATGTTTGAAATAAAAGACTTGGGAGAAATGAAATACTTTCTTGGAATTGAGATTTGTAGATCCAAGGAAGGTTTGTTCATGTCCCAAAGGAAGTATACACTTGATCTTTTGAAAGGTGCAGGTGCTTATGGAGGCAAAACAGCAAGAATGCCAATGGAGGATGGCTACAAAGTACCAAGAGAGGGGGAGATTGAAGACAGCAAGCCATTTCATGATCCTAAACTCTATAGAACACTTGTTGGCAAATTGATTTACCTTACCATTACAAGGCCTGATATATGCTTTGCTGTGAATCAGGTGAGCCAACACATGCAGCTTCCCAAGGAACATCACTGGCGCATGGTGGAGAGGCTGTTGATGTATCTGAATGGCTCGCCGGATCAAGGAGTATGGATGGGGTGCAATGGAAGCTCAGAAGTGGTGGGCTATTGTGATGCTGATTGGGCAGGAGATAGAGCTGACAGGAGATCAACAACCGGCTATTGCACATTCATTGGAGGCAACTTGGTAACTTGGAAGAGCAAGAAGCAGAAGGTGGTGTCATGCTCAAGTGCTGAAGCTGAGTATAGAGCCATGCTGAAGCTTACAAACGAGTTGGTATGGATCAAAGGTATCTTGAAGCACTTGGAGATTGATCAAGCCACTCCAATGACAATGCATTGCGACAATCAAGCTGCCATTCACATTGCATCCAACTCGGTGTTCCATGAGAGAACCAAGCACATTGAGGTTGATTGCCACAAGGTGAGACAGATGATTGTGCTTGGAGTGATCTTACCTTGCTATACGAGAAGTGAAGATCAGATGGCTGATGTGTTCACCAAGGCTGCTAGACAAAAGACTATGGAGTCCATTCACATTAGATTGGGACTCATAGATCTTGGGAAGAGAAGGAGCTGATCCCCTTAGCTGTGAGATCTTTACTCTTTTTCCCTCATTAAGGTTTTGTCCCAATGGGTTTTCCTTAGTGAGGTTTTTAATGAGGAAGATCTATCTCATGGCTGTCCAAGCTTAGACTTTCACAAACCTAAGCTTGAGGGGGAGTGTTAAGATGAGGAGAGTTAAGTGAAGAAGGGAGATGAGGCTTGAGTAGAATGAGGATAAGGAAGGCTATGAAGGTTTGGGAGCTTTGAGATCAACCAGTCCGTACAAGGCCGTACATGACCGTACAAGATGGGATCGACCAAAGCTCAACCAAACCTTACCTTGAGTTACCCAGGTTACTTAGGTAAAAAGGAGAAGTTACCTTAGCCTTTGTGGGATGGATCAGACCGTTGGAAAGGATAAGGGAGAGTCTTGGACAGGCTGTCACAGCTGGAAAGTAAAAGCAAAAGGCAGCAGCCAGCTAAAGATGCTTCACACGGATTGATCACCTCATTGGATGGTTTTGAATTAAGCCTTGACTCCACATGCTTATCTTATCCTCTTGTTTACGAAAACCCTAAGCTCTCTCTTCATATAAATATGTAAACTCTCTCATTAATATAATCAAGCAAGTTATGAGTCTCTCTTAGTCTTTTAGTCTCTCAATGGTTCTATACTAGACTCTTAATCTCATTTCATACTCAAATCTCTTCTAAATCACTTCTAGTCTTCTTATTCACTCAGATTACTCTACTCAATCCTAAAAGTGATATAATATGTCATTCAATCACTTGGAATGTGAAGCTTGCATCTTAGGGAAGCATTGTAGAACTGTTTTTCCCACATCAGAGACCATATATGCAAATTGCTTTGATCTTGTTCATTCTGATGTGTGGACAGCCCCTTGTATGTCTAGAGAAAACAAGAAGTACTTTGTGACATTCATAGATGAGAAGTCTAAGTATACATGGATCACATTGCTGCCATCTAAGGATAGAGTTTTTGAGGCTTTTGTCAACTTCCAAGCATATGTAACTAACCATTACAATGCTACTGTGAAGGTACTACGGTCTGATAATGGAGGAGAATACACCAGTCATGCCTTCAAGAATCACTTGGCTAAACATGGGATAGTGCATCAGACCAGTTGTCCTTACACACCACAGCAGAATGGGGTAGCTGAGAGGAAGAATAGGCATCTGATGGAGGTGGCTAGATCCATGATGTATCATGCTAATGTTCCAAAGAGGTTTTGGGGTGATGCTGTTCAGACTGCATGCTATCTTATCAATCGGATTCCAACTAAGGTATTGAAGAATCTGTCTCCTTTTGAGGTGCTGAACAAGAGCAAGCCATACATAGATCATCTGCGTGTCTTTGGATGCCTATTGTTAAGTTATGGAGATGATTAAGTGAGAAGCATGAAGGGATTAGAGAAGTGAGAGGAGATGAGACATGAAGGAGTTAGGATGGACTTGGGAGGAATGGACCGTACAAGGCCGTACATTCCGTACAAGGCCGTACATGATGGTAACTATAAGTTACCCGAGTAACTCATCCAGATGAAGCAAGCCGCGGGTAAAGTCTTGGGAACTTATCTGATCCATCAGACCGTTGAGGAAGGGGATAAGAGGCGCCTTGACAGACTGGCACAGCTGGAAAGGAAAAAGCTACTTTAGTCAAAGATCCCAAAGGCATCAAACGTGTGGGAGCCTTCATTGGATGGATTCAAACTCGGCCAGCCTTCTCCATTTGACTTCACATGCTTAGAGTCTCTGATTAGGTTTACGAAAACCCTTGTTGCTTAGACTATAAATATGTAACCTCATCTCTTAATAAAGATTAGACAGTTCAGCTTATCTTTGCCTCCATGGCTTACTCTTAGACTTGTTCTCTAAACCTTACTCTCTACACTCATTTCTTCTCTAATCTCTCTTAAACACTCAGATTACTCTTCATTACTCTAAAAGTCATATGGTATCAGAGCCAGGTTCATGAGAATCTGAGTTCTTGTTGAGGTTTGTATCAAGACAAATGATAGAAGCTAGGAGCTGGGCGTTGAAGATTCAAGCTTCAAGTCTTCTCCGGTGGTGTTTCTGGTCTTGTTGGTGTGATTACTACTCTCAGTCCAAGATTTAGCAAGCTGTTTACGTCTAGCTGCTTCAAGATGGATAGTGGGATGAAGATGAAGGTGGCGGTAGTGTTCAAGGGGAACAACTACCTAGTGTGGTCACGGATGGTGAAGACCGCAGTTGGGAGCAAAGGCTTGTGGGGACACATTACCTCTGGAACGGCCCCAAAGCCGGTTGCTCAAGAAGAAGACAAGGATGAGACAGCAAAGGATCCATTTGAGAGGTGGGAGCAGGAAGACATGATGGTGATGTCAGTTCTTCATGCTTCCTTAGAGCCGGCGATTCTGGATGCATACTGCTACTGTGAGACAGCAAAGGAGTTATGGGATACCTTAAAGAGGGTGTATGGAAACACATCCAACCTGAGTAGAGTCTTTGAGGTGAAGCAAGAGATCAACAACTTGACTCAAGAAGACATGGAGTTTACCAAGCACCTAGGAAGGTTCCGGTCACTCTGGTCCGAGCTAGAAATGTTGAGGCCAAGCACGGTTGATCCCAGTGAGCTAATCAAGAGGCGTGAGCAGGACAAGGTCTTTGGACTGCTCTTGACACTGAATCCGGCATACAGTGGGCTGATACAACACATGCTGAGAGATGATACTCTACCTGACTTGGAGGAAGTGTGTTCTAGGATTTAGAAAGAGCAAGGGTCAATTGGGTTGTTTGGGAAGAAGGGGGAGTTGTCTTTAGCTAACCAAGCCGCACAAGCTGAGCAAGGAGAGACTCCACAAGCTAACAGAGCCACGAATGGGAAGTTTGAGGATAGGAGGTTCAATGGGAGCTGTGATCATTGCAAGAAGCAAGGCCACAAGAAGAGCCAGTGTTGGATACTCCACCCACACCTCAAACCGGCAAAGTTCATGAAGGAAAGGGAAGCTAGAGCTCACATGTCTGACGGGTCAAGTGATGTGGGAACTAGCAAGGCTCAAGAAGGTGGTACAAGTGATGGCAAGTCTCTGGTGGCGTACATGGGAGCTCCTAGCAGCCGCAACAATGATCAGGACATCATAAGGAAGGCTGATATTGATGCACTCATCAAGATGTTCAAGGATAACGGTAACATCTATGGTTATTCTTATGGTGCTTCCATGATTGCTAGGACTGTAGGAGACTTAGATGGCATCACTAGAACTGATAGTATAGCTAGGTCTCTAAGAAATGCAAATAACTACAATGCATATAAGCCATCTAGTATACTCGCTCACCTTGCTAGTAATCAATCAACTAGACCTCTTATTGTAGATTCAGGTGCTTCACATCACATGATTAGTGATACTAAGTTAATTAAGAACATTGTGCCTACTAAGGGTCATGTGATGATTGCAAATGGTGATAAGGTTCCAATTAAAGGAATAGGAACACTTAAACTGTTTAGTAAAGACTCAAAAGCTTTCTATATGCCTGACTTTACTTCAAACTTATTATCTGTCAAGAAATGTGCAACTGACTTGCAATGCAATGTCATATTTAGTCCTAATGATGTGAAGTTTCAGGATATTGAAAGCAGCAAAGTGATTGGAAAAGGAGTAACAAAAGGAGACTTATATTTGCTTGAAGATCTTGCTCCTGTTTCTGATATTAGCTGCTCTTTTACTACTGCTTCTGTTCCTAGTTTAAATAAGAATGCATTGTGGCATGCTAGACTAGGACACCCTCATAATAAGGCTTTAAAACTGATGTTGCCAGGTGTTTCTTTTGAAAACAATGATTGTGAAGCTTGCATTTTAGGCAAGCATTGTAGAACTGTATTTCCAAACTCTTCTACGGTTTATGAGAAGTGCTTTGATCTTATTCACTCTGATGTATGGACTGCTCCTTGTTTATCTAGAGAGAATCATAAGTATTATGTCTCATTCATTGATAAAAATCTAAATACACCTGGTTAACCTTAATTCCAACTAAAGATAGGGTGCTTGATGCATTTAAAAATTTTCAATCCTATGTAACTAACCATTATCAAGCCAAGATTAAGATTTTCAGGTCAGATAATGGAGGAGAATACATTGGACAAGCTTTCAAGCAACACTTATCTCAGTATGGAATTCTTCATCAAACAAGCTGTCCCTACACTCCACAACAGAATGGTGTGGCTGAGAGGAAGAATAGGCACCTGATGGAAGTTGCAAGATCAATGATGTTCCAAGCTAATGTACCTAAGAAGTTTTGGAGTGATGCAGTAGCCACGGCCTGCTATCTAATCAACAGGACTCCCACACTGATCCTGAAAGGGCAGTCACCATTTGAGGTTCTCAACAAACATAAACCCTCATTAGAACATATAAGGATCTTTGGGTGTTTATGTTATGTTTTGATACCCGGGGAGTTGAGAAACAAGCTTGAAGCTAGGAGTACTAAGGCAATGTTTATTGGCTACTCTACAACTCAAAAGGGATACAAGTGTTATAATCCAGACACAAGAAGGGTGCTGGTATCAAGGGAGGTGAAGTTTGTTGAAGAGAGAGGATATTATGAGGAGCAAAACAAAGAAGACTTGAAGGATCTTACCTCGGAGAGAGCCACTACCTTGCGGATCATCTTAGAAAGTATTGGGGTCAAGTGAGACAAGATCAGCAAGGACTTGGCAGTAACCCAGGATCTCAACCACCGAATGGTGAACGTCAGCAGCTCCCACTTCTGATCATGGGGGGGAAAGGAGTGAACCAGAGATAACTCAAGAGAGTAGTGGCGCATCTGGTACACATGATCAAGATGTGGAAGTAAGTGAACAGGAAGATGGAGCTGAAGCAAGTCAGCTAGGAGAAGAAGAGGCAGTTGAAGTGTCTACTTCTGTACCACAAGAAAGTGGAGAAGAATCACAAGTGAAAGTAGAACCAGCATTGAGAAGAAGCACACGGATTAGGAGAGATGCTTCCAACTGGGTAAGCACGAGAGTGTACTACAATGCCCAGGCTGTGGAGCATCCTTCTCAAGCTGTGTGTTCCTTTGCTCAATACCCTGAAGAACATTGTGCTTTTATGGTAAACTTGGATGAGAACTACATACCAAGAAGCTATGAAGAGGCAATGATGGATAAAGAATGGAAGGAATCAGTTGGAGCTGAGGCAGGATCTTCACAATCAGTATGAGAGTGAGTTACCAAAAGGGAAGAAGGCTGTGACTAGTAGATGGATCTTCACAATCAAGTATAAGGCTGATGGAAAGGTGGAGAGGAAGAAGTCAAGATTGGTTGCAAGAGGCTTTACTCAAACTTATGGAGAAGATTACATTGAGACCTTTGCACCAGTAGCTAAACTACACACAATCCGGATTGTCTTAAGCTTAGCTGTGAACCTTGGATGGGGCTTATGGCAAATGGATGTGAAGAATGCATTTCTACAAGGAGAGCTGGAGGATGAAGTGTATATGCATCCACCTCCAGGCTTGGAACACTTAGTGAAGAGAAGGAATGTGTTGAGACTGAAGAAAGCTATCTATGGACTGAAGCAATCACCAAGAGCTTGGTACAACAAGCTGAGTACTACTCTGAATGGCCGAGGCTTCAAGAAGTCTGAACTAGACCACACCCTCTTCACTCTCACTACTTCCTCAGGTATGATTGCACTCCTTGTGTATGTTGATGATATCATTATCACAGGAAGTGATAAGGAAGGTATCATAGCAACCAAGGAGTTCCTTAAATCCATGTTTGAGATTAAAGACTTGGGAGAAATGAAATACTTTCTTGGAATTGAGATATGTAGATCCAAGGAAGGTTTGTTCATGTCCCAAAGGAAGTATACACTTGATCTTTTGAAAGGTGCAGGTGCTTATGGAGGCAAGACAGCAAGGATGCCTATGGAGGATGGCTACAAAGTCCCACGAGAGGGGGAGATTGAAGACAGCAAACCTTATCAGGATCCTAAACTCTATAGAAAGCTAGTTGGTAAATTGATTTACCTTACAATAACTAGGCCTGACATTTGCTTTGCTGTGAATCAGGTGAGTCAACACATGCAAGTGCCTAAGGAACATCATTGGCGCATGGTGGAGAGGATCTTGATGTATCTCAACGGCTCACCTGATCAAGGAGTATGGATGGGTTGCAATGGGAGCACTGAAGTGGTTGGATACTGTGATGCGGATTGGGCTGGTGATAGAGCAGACAGGAGATCAACCACAGGCTATTGCACATTCATTGGAGGCAACTTGGTTACTTGGAAGAGTAAGAAGCAGAAGGTGGTGTCTTGCTCAAGTGCAGAAGCTGAGTATAGAGCTATGCTGAAGCTGACCAACGAGCTGGTGTGGATCAAGGGCATCTTGAAGCATTTGGAGATTGATCAAGCCACGCCAATGACAATGCATTGTGATAACCAAGCTGCCATCCAAATTGCCTCCAACTCGGTGTTCCATGAGAGAACCAAGCACATTGAAGTGGATTGTCACAAGGTGAGGCAGATGATCATCTTAGGAGTCATCTTGCCATGCTACACAAGAAGTGAAGATCAGTTAGCGGATGTGTTCACCAAGGCTGCAAGACAGAAGACAATGGAGTCCATTCACATCAGGTTGGGCCTCATTGATCTTGGGAAGAGAAGGAGCTGATCCCCTTTGGCTGTGAGGTCTTTACTCTTTTTCCCTTATCAATGTTTTATCCCAATGGGTTTTCCTTGGTAAGGTTTTTAATGAGGAAGATCTCATGGCTGTCCAAGCTTAGGCTTTCACAAAGCTAAGCTTGAGGGGAGTGTTAAGTTATGGAGATGATTAAGTGAGAAGCATGAAGGGATTAGAGAAGTGAGAGGAGATGAGACATGAAGGAGTTAGGATGGACTTGGGAGGAATGGACCGTACAAGGCCGTACATCCGTACAAGGCCGTACATGATGGTAACTATAAGTTACCCGAGTAACTCATCCAGATGAAGCAAGCCGCGGGTAAAGTCTTGGGAACTTATCTGATCCATCAGACCGTTGAGGAAGGGGATAAGAGGCGCCTTGACAGACTGGCACAGCTGGAAAGGCAAAAGCTACTTTAGTCAAAGATCCCAAAGGCATCAAACGTGTGGGAGCCTTCATTGGATGGATTCAAACTCGGCCAGCCTTCTCCATTTGACTTCACATGCTTAGAGTCTCTGATTAGTTTTACGAAAACCCTTGTTGCTTAGACTATAAATATGTAACCTCATCTCTTAATAAAGATTAGACAGTTCAGCTTATCTTTGCCTCCATGGCTTACTCTTAGACTTGTTCTCTAAACCTTACTCTCTACACTCATTTCTTCTCTAATCTCTCTTAAACACTCAGATTACTCTTCATTACTCTAAAAGTCATACCTATGTTATGTCTGGATTCCAGGAGAACAGAGAAACAAGTTGGAGGCAAAGAGCACTAAAGCAATGCTCATTGGGTACTCAGTAACTCAGAAGGGGTACAAGTGCTATGATCCAGCAACTAGGAGAGTGTTGGTATCTAGAGATGTTAAGTTTATAGAGGCAAAGGGTTATTATGAAGAAAAGAATTGGGAAGACTTGGAAGATCTGTCTCAAGAACCAAGAAACATGGCAGAGAATCTAAGGAACATCTTGGAAAGGCTTGGGGTAAACATGTCCCAAGAGAAGGTTAGAGAAGCTGAAAGAACTACCCCTCTTGATCATGAGGGGGGAAATGAGTCTGAATCAGGAGTGCAAGAGCAGCACCAAGGGGATTCAGGTCATCATGATCAAGATGTGACACAAGAAGTAGAGAATTTTCCTCAGGTGGATGAGCAGGGAGAGGTTCATGATCAAGAGGAGGTGAGTGAGACAGAAACAGAGGTTCAAGCAGAGGTTCAAGCTGAGGATCAGGTTCAGGCTTTGCGGAGGAGCACAAGGATAAAGAGGGATGCTTCCAACTGGGTAAACACGAGAGTGTACTACAAAGCCCAGGCTGTGGAGCATCCTTCTCAAGCCGTGTGTTCCTTTGCAGAATATCCAGAAGAGCACATGGTGTTTATGTGTAACTTGGATGAGAATGAGATACCAAGATCTTATGAAGAAGCTATGAAGCACAAGGTTTGGAGAGATTCAGTAGGAGATGAAAGGGATGCAATGATCAGGAATGACACTTGGTATGAGAGTGAGTTACCTAAAGGGAAGAAGGCAGTTTCAAGCAGATGGATCTTCACCATCAAGTATCTTGCAAATGGAAGATAGATAGGTGCCAAGACCAGGCTGGTTGCAAGAGGATTTACACAGACTTATGGGGAAGATTACATTGATACTTTTGCACCAGTGGCCAAGCTTCACACAATTCGAATTGTGTTATCCATTGCAACAAACTTGGAGTGGGATTTGTGGCAAATGGATGTGAAGAATGCTTTCTTGCAAGGTGAACTTGAAGATGAAGTATACATGCATCCGCCTCCTGGTCTTGAGCATCTAGTAAAGCCAGGGAATGTTTTGAGATTGAAGAAGGCAATATATGGGCTGAAACAGTCACCTAGAGCTTGGTACAGGAAGTTGAGTACAACACTCAATGGGAGAGGCTTTAGGAAGTCTGAACTAGATCACACTCTCTTCACCTTGACAGGACCTTCAGGGATCATTGTGATTCTAGTGTATGTGGATGATTTGATTATCACAGGAAGTGATAAGGCAGGGATTCAGGCCACTAAGGAGTTTCTCAAATCTGTGTTTGACATCAAGGATTTGGGAGAGATGAAGTATTTTATGGGCATTGAGATATGCAGATCAAAGGAGGGTTTGTTATGTCTCAAAGGAAGTATACTATGGATATGTTGAAGGAGACTGATGTGCTTGGAGGAAAGATAGCTAAGACACCTCTTAAGGAGGGGTATAAGGTTCTGCGTGAGGGGGAGGTTGAAGAGAAGCAGTGATCTACTTGACTATCACCAGACCTGATATATGTTTTGCTGTGAATCAAGTACGTCAGCATATGCAGGCACCAAAGGTACATCATGGAAGATGGTTGATAGGATACTGAGGTATTTGAGTGGCACGCCTGGTCAAGGAGTTTGGATGGGTTGTAATGGCAGTACAGAAGTGGGTGGGTATTGTGATGCTGATGGGCAGGAGATAGAGTGGACAGGAGATCAACTACTGGGTATTGTACATTCATTGGAGGGAAACTGGTTACTTGGAAAAGTAAGAAGCAGAAGGTCATCTCCTGTTCAAGTGCTGAGGCTGAGTACAGGGCTATGCTGAAGCCTAACAAACGAATTGGTATGGATCAAGGGTATTGAAGCATTTGGAGATTGAGCAGATTACTCCTATGACAATGCACTGTGACAATCAAGCAGCTATCCCCATTGCTTCTAACTCAGTCTTTCATGAGGGGACAAAGCTATAGAAGTTGATTGCCACAAGTGAGGCAGATGATTATAACTTGGAGTGATACTGCCATGTTATACAATGAAGTGAAGATCAGCTTGCAGATGTGTTTACTAAGGCAGCGAG
>NW_022610129.1:15000-25000 GCF_000309985.2 Brassica rapa
TTGAAGGAACCAGTGTTGGTAAGGTTGAATTTCCGAAGCCAAATCGGTTCAACGGGGCGCGGGATGCCAAGGAGGTCGAGAATTTCCTTTGGCAGATGGAGATATACTTCGACAATCTCAACTTGGTGGCTGATGAGGCCATCCAAGTAGAGGTTCCCATAGTTAGGCACGGTCCGACTACCCGGAGTGGAACCAGGGCCTTGCGAGAAGGTTTCACCAAAGCTGTCCAGCATATCCTTGATCAAGATGGACAGACTGACCAGGACCAGCTGCTAATTGAGAAGATGGTCCAGTTGAAGATTCAAGATCAAGCCGGCCCAAAGGAGGTTCAGGACGCGGCCGACCCGATCCAGTTCAGACTCAACCAAGCCGGACTTATCATTTCCACATCCGAGCTTGGTCCAGACTCAGTTTCTATTTCATCCACTCCAACTCTTTCCGGTTCTGAGATCTAGCCGACCACCAAGGGGAGTAGCATGTGTTGTACTCTTTTTCCTCACCAGGTTTTGTCCCATTGGGTTTTCTTGGTAAGGTTTTAATGAGGCAACATGCAAGCATGCTATTAGCCTTGGTCTAAGCCTTCTCAAACCGACCACCAGATGTCTGGTTTATTTTAATTTATTTGGTTAAGACTTTGGGCTAATGTTTCAGCCTCATTTTCGGCCAGCTTGTTTAAGGCCTTTTACTTTTGAGTCTCTTAAGGGATAAACCCTATATAACTCTTTCAAGTTGGCGATTTTTGGCCTAAGTCTTTTATGAAATAAGTTTTGCCTTTGCAAACCAAAAACCCTAAGTCTTTTTCTGTGAGAAACAAGAGAGAGCAGCCGAATCTTATCAAGCTTCAAACCACCAAGCTTGTGGCGATTCTTCACCTCCATTCCATCCATCGATTTGCCTTGAGAGTGATACACATCCAGCAAGCCAAATCCCATAGCTATCCACCTCCATCCACTGTTCTTGTTGAGAGAGATACACATCCAGCAACAAGGATCCATCCCCCATACTTCTATCCTTCTTTGTTTTGTTATCTTGCATCATATAGTTCTAGATTTTTCATTCTATATAAAAATCCATAAAAAGTCATATTTGTTTCTGTTCTTCATTAACCATACTGTTTACTTTTCTGTTCCATATTTTGATTCATAAAAACTCATAAAAATCGCATTCTTTTGTTTCAGGAACCAGACCGGCCAACTCCCAACCCATCGCGTCCGTCTAGCCGTCCCATAACCGGCCGTCCGTCCCGTCCAGTCCGAGTCCTCGAACCTCAGACCGTCCGTCCGTCCTGTCCAGTCCGAGTCCTCGAGCCTCAGTCCGTCCGTCCGTGCAGTCTGCTTACCGGCCTGTATCATTTTGGTATCAGAGCCCAAAGCTCCTAAACCTTCGGTTGTATCCTACCCTTGTTACCTTTGTTCATTGTTTGGTTCATCATCTTGTCATTTAAAAAAAAAAAAAAATTGCATTTGTTCTTGCTGTTCTTGGCGAGTTCGAACTTGTTTCTTTCCTGCATATCTTTTGATCCGTTTTTGTGCATTCTCCATTCTAGTAATCTGTTTTTGGCATCCAGCGATTTCACTTTCCTTTTTGATCGGATTTCCATTTAATTGCATTTACTTTTTTTTCTTGGCTTGCACTTCAAGATTTACCTATTTAAAAAAAAAAAAAAAAAAGGATTGCACTTTCCTAATTTTTAAACTTTCGATTTTTACAAAAAAAAAAAAAGGAGATTTACATTCAATGCATATCATAGTTAAATAACCTTTTCCTTTTTCTTTTACCCTTGCAAATCACTCTTTCTTTTCCTCTCTTGTCGCAGGAGACATGGGAGACCTCAACGGAGCACCCACACAAGCCGAGATCAATGCTCAGCTGATGGCTAACCATGCAGAACTTCAAGCCACACTGGCTACTGTGACTGAGCAGCTGGCTCAGATAGCAGGAAGGGATCGAGCTAATGCTCCCCGGCCGAGGAGGAGAAATCAACCCATTCCAGAAGAACAGTCCCAATCCAGTGAGGACAACTCGGACACTGACCGTACCGAACCAGAAGAGCCGCGGCGTGAACGAGCCGGACGTGGGAACCGACGGGAGTATCGGGTCCAAGGCGATGCAAGCCCGGTCCGAAGGAGATTCCGAGACGATGAAGTAGCTTGGCAAGGAGGCAAGGATCTCAAACTTACTCCTCCGACCTTTGCTGGAAAGGTTGATCCGGACGCCTACATTGAATGGGAGAGGCGCATGGAGTACATCTTTGAATACTACCGCTATACCGAGGCCAAGAAGATCGCCTTAGCCGCAGCCCAACTGACGGACAATGCCCTAACCTGGTGGGACAGGGAAGTAGCCGAGGTTGGCAGGGTCTATAGGATTGAGACTTGGGATGAGATGCGAGCTAAGCTCCGTGCAAGGTATATTCCCTCATATTATCAGCGGGACTTACTAAAACGTTTTCGCAAGTTGTCTCAGGGTACTAGGTCCGTAGAGGAGTACTTTGAGGAGTTTGAGGCTCTCAAGAACAAGCTCAGGACGCGCGAGACCGAAGAGGTTATGATGGCTCAGTTCTTGGAAGGCCTTCAAGACCGCATTGCTCGCAAGGTGGAGAGGCAAACCTACGTCAACTTCAATGATCTCCTCCACTATGCCATCCAGGCCGAGCAGCACATTAAACGGAAGAACGCCTCTAGTGCCAGGAACAAGACGCCATGGGCTTCAACCGGAACCAAGGGGTCTGAGAAGAACAAATCCATTGAAGTGGAAAACCGGTTCAAGAAGGGCCAAACCGACCAGTCCAAATCAGGTTCATCCGAACCAGGTAAGGGACAAGCACAAGCTCAAAGAACTCGTGATATTACTTGTTTCAAATGTCAGGGGAAGGGGCACTACGCTAGGGACTGTCCGAACAAGCGTGTCATGATCCTTAAGGCAGATGGCGAGTATGAGTCCCAAGACGAGGCCGATGTCGAGATGGCCGACTCAGGAGACGAGATAGTGGACTATGCTGAGACTGGTGAGCTACTGGTGGTCAGACGAGCTCTCAGTGCTCTCTTTGATCCAGAGACCGTCCAACGAGAAAACATCTTCCATACTAGATGTAGCGTGGAAGGCAAGGTATGTAGTCTAATTATTGATGGTGGCTCTTGCACTAACGTGGCCAGCAGGTACCTTGTTGAGAAGTTAGGGCTAGCAAAGTTGCCACACCCCAGGCCGTACAAGCTCAAGTGGCTCAATGATGAGACGGAGCTTAAAATCTCGGAGCAAGTTGTTGTTACCTTTTGTATTGGTAAGTACCAGGACCAGGTGAAGTGTGATGTGGTTCCTATGCAAGCCGGCCATCTACTGTTAGGGAGGCCTTGGCAGTTTGACAAGGAGACTATTCACCATGGGAGGACTAACATCTACAGCTTTACCCACAACAACAAGAAGCACAGCCTGGCTCCTCTCAGTCCACAAGAGGTGTACGAGATGCAGAGGGCCATGGATCAGTCTGGATTGTTTAGTAAAACTAACCTTTACATCTCTTCTAGTAAATTGATTAAATCATTGCATCAAAACACACAGGTGCTACTAATGGTTTTCAAGGAAGGTTGTTTTGCAGGTTTTGAGGCACCAGATTGTCCAGCTGAGATGCAAGGACTAATGGACCAGTACAAGGACGTGTTCCCTGAAGAGATACCAGCCGGCTTACCACCCCTCCGAGGCATCGAACATCAGATAGACTTTGTGCCAGGCGCCCCACTTCCAAACCGAGCCGCATACAGAGTCAATCCGGAGGAGGCTAAGGAGCTGGAGAGACAGGTCCAAGACCTCATGGACAAGGGATACATTCGAGAGAGTCTCAGCCCATGTGCAGTACCCGTCCTATTGGTGCCTAAGAAGGATGGAACGTGGCGTATGTGTGTTGATTGCCGAGCCATCAACAACATCACCATAAAATATCGGTACCCCATTCCTAGACTTGATGATATGTTAGATGAATTGAGTGGTTCCACCGTGTTTCCAAGATTGATCTTAGGAGTGGCTATCACCAAGTTCGGATGAAGGAGGGAGACGAGTGGAAGACTGCTTTCAAGACCAAGCAAGGCTTGTATGAGTGGCTGGTGATGCCATTTGGTCTTACCAACGCCCCTAGTACCTTCATGAGGCTTATGAACGAGGTTCTAAGGCCTTACATTGGTAAATTTGTGGTTGTCTATTTTGATGACATATTGATCTATAGTCAGTGCTTATCCGATCACATTAGTCATGTAGAACAGGTTTTGAAGGCTCTCAGGCAGGAAGGACTCTTTGCCAATCTCAAGAAGTGTGTATTTTGCACTGACCAGTTAATATTTTTAGGCTTTGTTGTGAGTTCACAGGGTTTGAAGGTCGATGAGGAGAAGATCAAGGCCATCCAAGACTGGCCCACGCCGACCACTATTGGGCAAGTCCGAAGTTTCCATGGCCTAGCCAGCTTCTATAGGCGGTTTGTCAAGGACTTCAGCACCATTGCCGCACCCATGACCTCAGTAATCAAGAAGAATGTATCCTTTGTTTGGGGCCCTGCCCAAGAGGAGTCTTTCAACAAGCTTAAATATAGTTTAACTCATGCACCCGTTCTTACACTCCCTGATTTTAATAAAACTTTTGAGATTGAGTGTGATGCATCAGGTACAGGCATTGGAGCTGTCCTCACTCAAGGGGGGCGACCAGTGGCATTCTTTAGTGAAAAACTGAGTGGAGCTGCCCTCAACTACCCAACCTATGACAAAGAGCTATACGCTCTAGTAAGGTCCCTTGAAACTTGGCAGCATTACCTATTGTCTAAGGAATTTGTTATTCATACAGATCATGAGACACTTAAGCACTTGAGGGGACAGACCACACTCAAGAAGAGGCACGCCAGATGGCTCGAGTTCGTGGAGACCTTTCCCTATGTGATCAAGTACAAGAAGGGCAAGGACAATGTGGTGGCCGATGCACTGTCCCGGAGACACACTCTCATTGTGACCATGGAGGCCAAGATCATGGGTTTCGAGCATATTAAAGAATCTTATGCCACTGATCTTGATTTTAATGAAGTTTTCAGGAACACTGAGAAGGGGGCTTTTGGGGCATACTACCAGCACGAGGGGTTCCTGTTCAAGGGAAAGAGGCTGTGCATTCCCAAAGGAGCCATGAGGGAACTGCTGGTTCGGGAGGCCCATGGTGGCGGCCTCATGGGACACTTTGGTCGGGACAAGACTTTGAGTGTCCTAACTGAACATTTCTTTTGGCCAAACATGAAGAGGGATGTGGAGAGCATATGCGCCAAGTGCACTACTTGCCTCAAAACAAAGTCCAGGTCACATCCTTACGGTTTACAAATGCCATTACCGATTCCTAACCACCCTTGGGTAGACATTTCTATGGACTTTGTGCTGGGTTTGCCCAAGATAAACCACAAGGATTCCATTTTTGTAGTGGTAGACAGGTTCTCCAAGATGGCCCATTTCATAGCCTGTAACACCACTAATGATGCCACTCAGACCGCCGACCTATTCTTCAAAGAAGTGGTTCGACTACATGGTGTTCCCCGAACCATTGTCTCTGACCGTGATACCAAGTTCCTCAGCCATTTCTGGAGGACACTATGGGGCAAATTCGGAACCAAGCTACTATTCTCGACCACTTGCCACCCCCAGACCGACGGCCAGACTGAGGTAGTAAACCGTACGCTTTCTCAACTGTTGAGAGCTACGGTCGGTAAGAATTTAAGAAATTGGTTGTCTTGTTTGCCTTTTGTTGAGTTTGCGTATAACCATGCTAGGCACTCTACTACTAACCTGTCACCTTTTGAGATTGTTTATGGGTTTCAGCCAGAGACTCCTTTGGACTTCACCGAGCTGCCCAGCTCTATGTACCGCAGTCGTGATGGAGCCGCCAAGGCCGAGTTTGTTAAGAATATGCACCTAAAGGTCAAGGAAAGGATAGAAGCCAAGGCGGCTAAGGTCAAGGCCAAGTATGACCAGAAGAGGAAGGAGATACTGTTCGAACCAGGGGACTTGGTGTGGTTACACATGCGGCCCGAGAGGTTTCCAGAAGCCCGGAAGTCCAAGCTCTCTCCTCGTGGAACAGGACCATTCCGCATCCTAAAGAAGATCAACGACAACGCCTATATCCTTGACCTCCCTGCTGAATTTAAAATTTCACATACTTTCAATGTCTCGGATTTGTCTCCTTTCCATGCAGATAGTGATGACTTTGCAGATGATGGTGTTCTGAGGCCAGAACCTCTTCAAGAGGGAGGGAATGATGAGGCCATCCAAGTAGAGGTTCCCATAGTTAGGCACGGTCCGACTACCCGGAGTGGAACCAGGGCCTTGCGAGAAGGTTTCACCAAAGCTGTCCAGCATATCCTTGATCAAGATGGACAGACTGACCAGGACCAGCTGCTAATTGAGAAGATGGTCCAGTTGAAGATTCAAGATCAAGCCGGCCCAAAGGAGGTTCAGGACGCGGCCGACCCGATCCAGTTCAGACTCAACCAAGCCGGACTTATCATTTCCACATCCGAGCTTGGTCCAGACTCAGTTTCTATTTCATCCACTCCAACTCTTTCCGGTTCTGAGATCTAGCCGACCACCAAGGGGAGTAGCATGTGTTGTACTCTTTTTCCTCACCAGGTTTTGTCCCATTGGGTTTTCTTGGTAAGGTTTTAATGAGGCAACATGCAAGCATGCTATTAGCCTTGGTCTAAGCCTTCTCAAACCGACCACCAGATGTCTGGTTTATTTTAATTTATTTGGTTAAGACTTTGGGCTAATGTTTCAGCCTCATTTTCGGCCAGCTTGTTTAAGGCCTTTTACTTTTGAGTCTCTTAAGGGATAAACCCTATATAACTCTTTCAAGTTGGCGATTTTTGGCCTAAGTCTTTTATGAAATAAGTTTTGCCTTTGCAAACCAAAAACCCTAAGTCTTTTTCTGTGAGAAACAAGAGAGAGCAGCCGAATCTTATCAAGCTTCAAACCACCAAGCTTGTGGCGATTCTTCACCTCCATTCCATCCATCGATTTGCCTTGAGAGTGATACACATCCAGCAAGCCAAATCCCATAGCTATCCACCTCCATCCACTGTTCTTGTTGAGAGAGATACACATCCAGCAACAAGGATCCATCCCCCATACTTCTATCCTTCTTTGTTTTGTTATCTTGCATCATATAGTTCTAGATTTTTCATTCTATATAAAAATCCATAAAAAGTCATATTTGTTTCTGTTCTTCATTAACCATACTGTTTACTTTTCTGTTCCATATTTTGATTCATAAAAACTCATAAAAATCGCATTCTTTTGTTTCAGGAACCAGACCGGCCAACTCCCAACCCATCGCGTCCGTCTAGCCGTCCCATAACCGGCCGTCCGTCCCGTCCAGTCCGAGTCCTCGAACCTCAGACCGTCCGTCCGTCCTGTCCAGTCCGAGTCCTCGAGCCTCAGTCCGTCCGTCCGTGCAGTCTGCTTACCGGCCTGTATCATGGCTGAGAATGCGAAGGTGAAGGCCGCGACGTCCTACCTGTCGGACACGGCCATGCTGTGGTGGCGAAGGAAACATTCCGAGATCGAGCAAGGAACATGCCGGATCGATACTTGGGATGATTTCAAGAAGGAGTTAAAGCGGCAGTTCTACCCGGAGAACGTCGTGTATGAGGCCCGTAAGAAGTTAAGGGAACTTCGACAGCGTGGCTCGATCCGGGACTATGTGAAGGAGTTCACAACGCTCATGCTTCAGATTCCGAACATGACCGCGGAGGATCTTGTGTTCTACTTCATCGATGGACTGCAATCTTGGGCCAAGCAAGAGTTGCAGCGTCGGGGAGTCAAGACAGTGGACGAAGCCATTGCGGTGGCTGAGTCGCTGACTGACTTCCGCACCTCCGGTCCGTCTGAGTCCTCAAAGAAGAAGGAGCAGGTCGTGGCCAAAGGTGGGGGAGCGAGACGGGATACTTCCCGACCATCCAACTCAAGGAGTTTTGAGAGGGGTGCTCGACGGGAAGACTTCGAGGCAAGGAAAAAGTCCTTCGTTCCTAAGGGAGGATGCTTTGTGTGCAAGGGGCCGCATGCGATGAAGGACTGTCCAAAGATGGGATCTTTGTCCGCAATTATTGAGAATCGGGATGCCGAGGCTCAAGAAGAGGAACCGGGAAAGATGGGGTCGTTGCAGCTTCTCAACGCCCTAAAGGCTAACCCGGTAGTGAAGCCGATGAGCAAGGGGCTCATGTACGTGGAAGCTCGGATCAACAATAAGCCGACCCGAGTGATGGTGGACACGGGCGCCACTCACAACTTCATGGCAATAGACGAAGCTGTGAGACTTGGTGTCAAGTGGTCCAAGAAGGATGGTTGGATGAAGACGGTGAATGCCAAGGCTCAACCCGTCCAAGGAATAGCCCGAGGGGTCGGGATGAAATTGGGAAGCTGGAACGGTCCGGTGAACTTCTCAGTCATTCCTATGGACGACTTCAAGGTAGTCTTGGGTATGGAATTCATGAGACAAGTCTCAGCCATACCCATGCCTGCGTTAAGCTCGGTATGCATACTCGAGAAGGGATCACCGTGCATGATTCCAGCCTTGGAAGAGAAAACCGATGGGACGAGGCAACTATCGGCGATGCAGCTCACCAAGGGGGTGAAGAAGGGTGAACCCACGTTTTTGGCAGTGATGAAGGTGGAGGATCAGCCCAAGAACGTGGAGACCATCCCACCAGTCATCGAGACTGTCCTTGAGGAGAACAAGGACGTTATGCCGGCAAAGTTGCCCGAGAAGCTACCACCGAGGAGGGCGGTGGACCACCAGATCGAGTTGGAGCCAGGAGCTAAGCCCCCATCCATGGCGCCTTATAGGATGGCTCCATCCAAGCTGGAAGAGTTAAGGAAACAACTCGATGAGTTGTTATCGACGGGGAAGCTGAGACCGTCGAAGGCACCTTACGGGGCACCGGTTTTGTTCCAAAAGAAGCACGATGGTTCGTTGAGGATGTGCGTGGACTACCGGGCCCTTAACAAGGTGACGATCAAGAACCGTTATCCCATTCCGCTGATTGCCGACCTATTTGATAGACTTGGTGGGGCGAAAGTCTATACGAAGATGGACTTGCAAAAGGGTTACTATCAAGTCCGGATAGCGGAAGGGGATGAACCGAAGACTACGTGTATAACGCGGTATGGGTCGTTCGAGTGGTTGGTGATGCCATTTGGACTTACGAACGCCCCAGCCACGTTCTGCACCTTGATGAACCAGATCCTACAACCCTACTTGGATTGGTTCGTGGTGGCATACTTAGACGACATAGTCATCTACAGCAACTCGATGGAGGAGCATGTAGAGCACCTACGGACAGTTTTCCGGGTTCTCCGAGAAAACGAATTGTTCGTGAAGAGGGAGAAGTGCACGTTTGCCACTGAGGAAGTTCAGTTCCTTGGCCATGTTATCGGCCATGGAAAGCTGAAGATGGATGAACCGAAGGTCAAGGCGATTATGGAGTGGGAAGCCCCGACCAAGGTGACGGAGTTGAGATCTTTCCTTGGTCTGGTCAACTACTATCGTCGGTTCATCGAGGGATATTCGAGGAAGGCAGCACCACTGACGGACCTTCTCAAGAAGGGGAAGACATGGGACTGGTCCGGACGTTGCCAAGAAGCCTTCGAGGAACTGAAGACTGCGGTAAGCCAGGAACCTGTCCTTGCCTTACCCGACTTCAGTCTCCCTTTCGAATTACACACGGATGCCTCCGACTTTGCCATCGGGGGAGTACTGATACAAAATGGACACCCAATTGCCTTTGAGAGCCGCAAGCTCAATGAGACTGAACGGCGGTACACGGTTCAAGAGAAGGAGATGACCGCGATAGTCCATTGCTTACGAGTTTGGAGGCACTATCTTCTGGGATCGCATTTCTCGGTCAAAACGGACAATGTTGCGACAAGTTACTTCCAGACCCAAAAGAAGTTGTCCCCGAAGCAGGCAAGATGGCAAGACTTCCTGGCTG
>NW_022610130.1:0-34786 GCF_000309985.2 Brassica rapa
GAAGAAATCGCGACAGGAAAAACGATAGCCGGTTTAGTCACCGCACAATCCTTAATTAATACCGAAAGTAAAACCTAGGTCTTGCCCTAAACCCAGCGCACTGGTCTCTAACATCTCAAAGGCATGATATCAAAAGATAAGGATTTTAAACCACGCCTCTATGTTTACGTTCGATACCTTCAGCGCCCCCGCAGAGTTCACATCTCGCGGAAGAACTCTCGAAACAGGTCTCGAATAAAACATTTCACAATCGAAGAAGGATATGAGACGACAACTCATCACCTTCCTCCCCACTATTCACGAATTCATAAAAAACGTTATCCGATTATCATACCATAAAGCCGCGGAGCGGCAGGGATTCAAAGCCACACACGGCCAGTCCCGAAATACAAACAAGGCCGTTCAAGGCCGAGCATAAAAGACAAAAAAAAAAAAAACAAATCTCTCGCAGAGATCTAACCCAAGTCACCCTCAGAACTTACGCTCCCTCTTCACCCGCCGCCTCGTCCGAGCCTGGAGCCACGTCGCTTCCGTTCTCTCCGACCATCGGATCTTTCCCCTCTGGGTCTTCTGGACACGTCGGAAGGAAGCAAGCGGATTTTAGGTCGGCCAGGATGAGATCGAAATCGCCATCCTCGGCCGCCATATCTCCCTTGCAGCCGGACAGTCGGGCCTCTTCGGCCTCCAGGTCGGGGGAGTCTCACTTTGGAGCGACCGAACCACGGCCATCCCGCCCTCGATCGTCGCCAAAGCGAAATCCCTGCACCGGATTCGCTCAAGGGAACCCAGGGAAGCAGAAATCTTCGCCAAGCGAGCCTGAAACTCCGCACGAAGGCATCCGTAGCCTCTTGGATCCCGCGGCGCGCTAGTCCAGCGTCACTCTCGATCTGACGCTGGAGTCGACGCACATCCGAGGATTTGGCCTTCCTGGTTTTCTTTTCCTTAAGCAAGGAACTCGCCGTCTTCCCGAGGTCCCTCTCAAGCTCTCCTATCGCAACCTCGAGCTTCGACACTTTCGCAGAGTGAGAGTCCTCGACAGCCGTCAACATAGCCTCGGTTTCGGACCATCTGCCCTGAAGCTCCACCAACTCCCCGGAAAGACGACTGGTCTCAGAACCACATTCGCTGATCATCCCATCGATCAACGATATGAACTGCGAACAAAAAAAATTCTTAAGACTAAGTCCATGAAAAGAATGCACGACAGACGATCGAGAATTCAAACAAGAAACAAACCTTTCCGCGAAGTCCCGACGCTAGGCTCGACCCACCTCGCTGCGAAGTCTCCCGTCACCGTTCTTGGCCAGTTTCCTCTTCCGACTCTTAGGCTGAGTAGCCTGGACAGCGCTAGGAGCACGCAATGCCAGAACGATTTCTTTTCTGGCTGGAGGCGGAGGCATAGAGTCAGCGGCCTTCTCTTTGTCCTCGACGAGGATCGGAGTCGTGGAAGATCCCGCAGGTAGGACTTGCGGGGAAAGAGCCGCGAAGCCGGTCCCGTGACACGGGGCAACGACCTGCGCAGAGGAAGACGGGAACTCGGAGCCGGTCTGAGCCAATTCTTTCTCGGCTTGGCGACGAACTAGTTTCTCTCGGAAAGAAAGATGACCGGCAACACAAGCCGGCACTTCCGCCGGAGAAGTTGGAACCGGAGCCAGAGAGGTGGCCTCGCCCATCTCGACGTCGGAATCCTTCTTATCACCTTGGGAGGAAGACATGTTGAAAGGAAAGTTATGAAACTAGAGAGGTTTTGAAGAAAATGAAGGAGGAAAGGTGTGAAGAGAATGAATGACAAGAGCTCACTACTTATAGAAGTATGGGTTCGGAATGTCGCCTCGACAACTTTTTTCCGCGGAGTTTTAACTGTAAATTTCGTCCAATACACTTAACCTTGTCAAAGTCATCTATCCGCCCGCTAGAGTCACAACTCTAACGGGCTGGGGGGCTAACTGTTGGGGTCAAAAACGGTTACGACAAATTTAAACATTCAAAACGTTCGAAGAAGAAAATAAGAGTTTCTCCGAAGAGTACTTTTCGAAATAGGTTCTTCCTTACGAAAAAGCTTGGCGGAAGAAAGAATCGAGACGTCCGACGAAAGCTCGAAACAGGTCGTTACGCAGCGACTGAACGTCCGTCCCGCTCGGTCGCTACGTAGCGACCGAGCGCTCGAGCCAAAGCTCGGTCGCTACGTAGCGACCGAGCGATCGTCCCGCTCGGTCGCTACGTAGCGACCGAGCTCGAGCCAAAGCTCGTCGCTACGTAGCGACCGAGCGATCGTCCCGCTCGGTCGCTACGTAGCGACCGAGCTCAGCCAAGCTCGGTCGCTACGTAGCGACCGAGCGATCGTCCCGCTCGGTCGCTACGTAGCGACCGAGCTCGAGCCAAGCTCGGTCGCTACGTAGCGACCGAGCGATCGTCCCGCTCGGTCGCTACGTAGCGACCGAGCTCAGCCAAGCTCGGTCGCTACGTAGCGACCGAGCGATCGTCCCGCTCGGTCGCTACGTAGCGACCGAGCTCGAGCCAAAGCTCGGTCGCTACGTAGCGACCGAGCGATCGTCCCGCTCGGTCGCTACGTAGCGACCGAGCTCGGCCAAGCTCGGTCGCTACGTAGCGACCGAGCGATCGTCCCGCTCGGTCGCTACGTAGCGACCGAGCTCGAGCCAAAGCTCGGTCGCTACGTAGCGACCGAGCGATCGTCCCGCTCGGTCGCTACGTAGCGACCGAGCTCAGCCAAGCTCGGTCGCTACGTAGCGACCGAGCGATCGTCCCGCTCGGTCGCTACGTAGCGACCGAGCTCGAGCCAAAGCTCGGTCGCTACGTAGCGACCGAGCGATTGTCCCGCTCGGTCGCTACGTAGCGACCGAGCTCAAGCCGAAGCTCGGTCGCTACGTAGCGACCGAGCACTCGTTTCGCTCGGTCGCTACATAGCGACCGGGCTCGAGCCAAAGTTCGGTCGCTGTGTAGCGATTGAACCTTTCCGAACATCGATACGACACCAGTCCTTGCATTCTCGTCAAACCTTCGAATGCTATCTCCCGAAGACCGTAGCAAGCTCAGTCTATGTTTCCCGCCATTCTAAATTCATCGATCAAACGTCGCGGATTAGAAACCGCGGAAAACTCGTAGTAAACGTGTCAAGTCGGAAGACGGCCCAAAGGGACCTAAAACACGACTCGAGGCCCATCCTACGATTTTTCCTAACCAAAAGCCCGTGAACCACAGCATGGTTCGCGCTTGGCCCGCGAGGAAGGATAAATGTCAAGTTTCCGCGGATAAATACGGAAGTTTTGAAGATAATTGTGAAGATCGGGAAAAATGGAATATCTCCATTTTTATGCTATGACGGCTTAAGGGCAGAAGAGTAAAAGCGTAAACCGACCTTGGAGCTAGTATATAAGGAGTCCTAGGCGAGGAGCAAGAAGAGAACTTTTTCAGAGCAAACTTAGCACTTAGAGCGATTTAGGCAACTTTCCGTTTTTGTTATTTCGAGCTGCGACTCAATTAGGTTTAGCCGTCTTAGGGTTGCTAGAACTAGGAATCTCGCCGACAGCTCTCGAGCCCAGGCTTATACCTTGTTGTAACGCTCATACGCAGATTCGGAATAAGATCTATTTTGCTCTCTTTTCGATTTCTTATTTTTATCGTTGTTATTCTCGTGTTCTGATTGCTTGACGTGTGGTAATTAACAGATATCCGGGTCCTCTGGGAAACTAGGGTTTTCTTAGTTTCCTTATTTAAACGGAAATCGACAGTGCGAATTTCGGTTCCCACAATAACAAAGCTTGGCTAAGAGCAGACAGCTGGCAACCTGCTTCATCATCTGCAGCACACTGTCCTTTCCTTCCCATGAAGCAGTCTCCAGCCAATCAAAATTAATCAAAGAGAAAGGAAACAAGCACACAGGCAGCTTGTGATTGTCATGTGCCAGATACTGAAGAAGCTAGGTAAGCAGACCGGTGCAAGTCATGTGATTAAATACTGAGCAAACAGGCTGGTGGAAGACATGAGTTTGGTCCAAAATTAATTAGGCAGGTGGTCGATCATTTAAATAATTTTTCAACCAAATATTCGTTGTCTTTGTCTCTCATCTTGTTCTCGGAAAGTCTCGTCCAACTTAATAAAAATTCGACCAAAATATTTAAGACTCGGCCAAACTATCAAGTGAAGGTCTTTCGACCACAAGACAGTCCCGTCGAGAAATTAATCTACTGGGTCGATTTTTATTTTTATTAATCATGGTCGAACCAACTAAAAACTGGTCGAGTGGAATTTTTTTTGACCAAACATTTATTGGCTCGTGAGGGTTATTACACTCTTCCCCCCTTAAAAGAATTCGTCCCCGAATTCTCAAAATACAAGTGTACACCCTTTACTGGATGGCTGGGGTATCTGAGAAGAGTTATGGGTAATCAGCTCGGAACTTATCTTCATCCTCCCATGTTATAAAAACTCTCTGTCGCTTTCCCCAAAATACTTGAACTTGCAAAATTTCCCTATTCTTCAATTTCTTGATACGACGCTCGCCTATCCGCAAAGGACCTTCAGGATAGGTGAGGTTAGGTTTCAAGTTCTCTGGTCGCTGTGGCTCAACAATATTTGGATCAGGTATATGCTTACACCGCATCGATACATGAAATACCGGATGCATAGGCATATCGGGTGGAAGTTCTAGTCTATAGGCTACTTCTCCAACTCTAGCGACAATTCGGTATGGTGCCTTTGCTATTGCAGCGGATCCGGGTTCTAAGATTATACTTAAGGGGTTACTCCTAGACGGCAGCAATCCCTCTAATGCCTTAAACACGTCCTCTTATTCTCTGAGTACTGGTATTTCTTCCATGTTCTGCTCTTTCTCGTCTTCTACTGGTCCAGCAACTAAGGTCACTAAGTATACTTCTTCACCCTTCTCCAAAAGGTTTTCAATTCTTAGTGCTAACACTAATGACGCTCCAACACTTGGTACTATGCCATGGTAAGCTAAAGGGGGTTGGGTATCTCTCTCGAAAACAATTTTCCTCCGACCACAATCAAGGTGAGCTCGGTAACTTGACAGCCAATCACCTTCAGTTTCAAGAACTTGATCTCCAGGAGAACGGGAATGGATAAATTCACCTTAGTGAATTCTCCATCGAATCATGATGCTACTTCGGGAGCTACAAAACTATGTGTTGCTCCCGAATCGAAAAGGATGTGGGCGGATATTCCATCCACAAGCAAAGTCGCTGACAATAATTGACTTTCCCATCAATTACTTACTCAACAACTTTTATATTATTATTTTTTTATATCACCAATTTACCAATCATTTAAAAATTATGCAACACTCAATTGGTTAGGAAAACAAACCTGAAATCGGACCCTGAGGTGGTCCGGATGGTCCTGGTAACTCTAAAGCATAAGCCCTACCAGCAGTGGCTTGACGCTTAGAAGGAGGTAAGGGTAAAGGTGGGTTAACTGGTACAACGGCTTGAGCACTCGTAACAACAGGCTGAGCAAGATGAGTGTGTGGACATGATGTCGTGTAATGTCCTCGCTCTCCACACGTGAAACAAGTGATGTGAGATGGTACAGCCGGTTGGAACTGTCCCACGGTCGGACAATCTCTCCTAACATGGCCCAGCTGGCCACAAGTGAAACAAGTTGGGGTTCTAGGTCTAGGACCTCCAGATTGACCTCCCCGAAAAGCTCTACCTCCCCGTCCTTGCGGCGTAGGAGAATGTGGCTGAGGCTGACTTTGAACGGATGGACGTCTAGGTTGTGCAGAATGGCTGGAAGAAGCTCTCTCAGCAGCAATGGCCTCCTCCACGTTCACAGCACGCTCAACAAGATCAGCAAGCCTATGAAACTCTACTGCCTCAAGTCTGCTCCTGATATATGGTTTAAGTCCTCGAAGGAACTTACGGATAATCATCATCTCGTCCTCCTGACCATAGTGGACATACTTCCTGAGACGGGTGAACTCTGCCTCATACTTCCTAACAGATAATCATCCCTGAACTAGCTCCATGAATTTAATCTCCAATCGATCACGGGCTTCCGGTGGGAAGTACTTTCGAACGAACGCTGTACGGAAGTCAACCCAACTCAAATTGAAGTCTCCAAAGTTCCTCTCTACGCATAACCACCAACTGATGGTGTCGTTCTCCAGATAGTAAACAGCCACGTCCTTCTTGAATTCTACCGGACAACGGGTTGCAGCAAAGTTCTGCTCGAGATTGTGCAGCCATGCATCTGCTTCAAAGGGATCAGTGCCTCCCTGGTAACGTTTCGTCCCCAAGTTCTTCATAATCATGACTATCTTCAGAAAGTCCGGATGACAAGTGGTAGGTACTGGAGCTGGCTGAGCATGCTGTGCTTCACGCTGTGCATTCAGTGCTTGATGTTGCAAATTCACCATCTCAGCCATCAGTTCTAGAAGTTCTATTATATCTGGATCGGTTACTGTGGGAACCGAAATTCGCACTGTCGATTTCCGTTTAAATAAGGAAACTAGGAAAACCCTAATTTCCCAGAGGACCCGGAATTCTGCTAATTACCATACGTCAAGCAATCAGAACACGAGAACTACAATGATAAAGTATAAGAAATAAAAAAAGAGAGCAAAGAAGATCTTATTCCGAATTTGCGTATGAGCGTTTACAACAAGGTATAAGCCTGGGCTCGAGAGCTGTCGGCGAGATTCCTAGTTCTAGCAACCCTAAGACGGCTAAACCTAATTGAGTCGCAGCTCGAAATAACAAAAACGGAAAATTGCCTAAATTGCTCTAAGTACTAAGTTTTCTCTGAAAAAGTTCTCTCTTTATGCTCCTCGCCCAGGACTCCTTATATACTAGCTCCAAGGTCGGTTTACGCTTTTACTCTTCTGCCCTTAAGCCGTCATAGCATAAAAATGGAGATATTCCATTTTTCCCGATCTTCACAATTATCTTCAAAACTTCCGTATTTATCCGCGGAAACTTGACATTTATCCTTCCTTGTGGACCAAGCGTAAACCGTGCTGTGGTTTACGGGCTTTTGGTTAAGAAATCGCAGGATGGGCCTCGAGTCATGTTTTAGGTCCCTTTGGGCCGTCTTCCGACACGACACATTTACTACAATTTCTTTTGATAAAGAACGAACTTTTCGCGGTTTCTAATCCGCGAAGTTTGATTGATGAGTTAGAATAACGGAAAACATGGACTGAGCTTGCTACGGTCTTCGGGAGATAGCATTTGAAGGTTTGACGAGAATGCATGGATTGGTGTCGTGTCGATATTTGGAAGAGTTCGATCGCTACGCAGCGACCAAACTTTGGCTCGAGCCCGGTCGCTATGTAGCGACCGAGCGGGACGAGCACTCGTTCGCTACGTAGCGACCGAGCTTCGGCTCGAGCTCGGTCCCTACGTAGCGACCGAGCCTTTGCTCGAGCTCGGTTGCTACGTAACGACCGAGCGGGACGAGCGCTCGGTCGCTACAAAGCGACCGAGCTTTGACTCGAGCTCGGTCGCTACGTAGCGACCGAGCGGGATAAGTGCTCGGTCGCTACGTAGCGACCGAGCTAGCGACCTAGCGGGACAAGCGCTCGGTCTCTACGTAGTGACTGAGCTTCGGCTCGAGCTCGGTCGCTACGTAGCGACCGAGCGGGACGAGTGCTCGGCCGCTACGTAGCGACCGAGCGGGACGAAAGCTCGGTCGCTACGTAGCGACCAAGCTTTGGCTCGAGCTCGGTCACTACGTAGCGACCGAACAGGTTGGATGCTCGGTCGCTACGTAGTGACCGAGGTCGGTTATGTCTTGGTTGCTACGTAGCGACCGGACAGCGTGTATGTGCGGTAGTTACGCATTAACCGAGCTTGGTTCATTTGCTTCGAATCTTCAAGGATACTTCTTCGTAAAAACTTCGTATTGGTTATTTTTTACGAAAGCTATATCTTTCTTTTTACTATCTCTTTCGAAAATTCGATCTCCGAGGATTTTCGGGTGATAATTCCGTCGTGACCGTTTTTGACCCCAACAGTTAGCCCCCAGCCCGTTAGGACCGTGCATCGTAGGGTCCTAGTGTGCGGTTAGGCATGTTTGGCAAGTTAGGCATGTTAGATGGAATTAATATCCGAAAGTCAGAGTTTGAACAGTAAATTCTCATGCCTATAAGAAGGGAGGTAACTTGTTTCACAATTTTTTCACTTTCTTGTTCCCACTAAGATCTTTCTTAAGAAAACTCTCTTTCTTTCTCTCCACCCTTTTCCTCTATTTTCTCAAGAGAATTGTAAAATGTCTGAGCATGAAAAAGATTTCGAAAAAAGGGTCTTCATCCGCGAGTGCTTACGAAGAGCTCATTGTTTCAAAGATGGAGTTTGTGCCTCACTCGGTACATCCCGCCGAGAATGAGGCATGGTGGGTGGCGCATTATGGTTCGATGACTCCTCCCAAAGAGAACTCATTCCCGGTCCTGATCCATCGTGGAGTCGAGAAAGGGGATGCAAAAAAGAGTACCGACGAGTTTTTCGCGATCATGTGATCGTTCTACCATATCCCGGATGCTGTGGAGTTCCGGGTTCCCTATCCCGGAGAGTGTGCTAACAGCCCCCAGAGGGTTACTTCACTTGCTACGAGGCATTCGTAGTGCGTTGTCGCTTATGGTTCCCAATCCTCGAAATCCTCGTCCGAGTGTTGGATCGTTTCGAGGTTGCGATAAGCCAGTTGACTCCCCTCGCCATTCAGCATCTTATTGGGATCCTGATCCTGAGCTACGAGCATGGCCTTTCCCTTTCCGTTGATCATTTTGAAGCACTTTTGAGGCTTCAGCTCGTCAGAGATACGGACAAGCATAGGCTGGTCCCTCAGAACTTTATGTCAGTGATCAAGAAGTTCATCTCAAACTTCAACTCGTGGAAGAAGTTTTTCTTCTTTGTTCATATAGAAGCTGCGTCTGTCGAAGAGAGTTGCATTCCGCTGTTCCGGAGGTTGCCGAACGATCATCCCTTCATCAATCCTCTTGCTTCGTTCCCCGAGGACATCATTGCGGTGAGGGATCTCCTTAGGAACAGTTCCTTCTTCTGGACTTCCTTCACGCCGAAGAGGGTTCGGAAGGCACTTAGGTTCGTGCACCCCGGTCCTGCTTCCGTTGCGGACACGGGAAGCGACTCCGAACCTGACGACCAGGATCCCGTTGTAGCTCCAGCAGCTATGCCGGAGTCGAGCTCTTGGAAGGGAAAGGATATCGACCTTGGCGAACCTTGCTTATGGCGATGGGAGCGGCTCTAGCGAGGTCCCTATTCTGGATTTCGATGATTTCTTTGCTGGTCTGCCACCGGGTTTTGATGCTCCTCCACCTGCGAAAGAGTCGGCAAGGCCGAAAGCCGTCGCAGAAGGGTCCCGAATCATCAATGGGGTATGATTTTTTTCAAAAATATTTGTGATCGCCTAGGTATTTCTTTTTCTGCTCACAATGCGTTAATTGGTTTCGCAGGGCCTCAACTTGCTTGGCTCGGCCATTGAAGAGAGCCATAGGGAGGCTATGGTCTATCGTTTTAAAACATAGAAAGCGGAACGAGATCTCGCTCGCATGCAAGGCGAGATGTTGGAGCGAGAAGTGCAACTTACTCGTGATCATGCGCGGGCTGTTCGTAAGGCGGAGAGGAAAGGCAAAAGAGAAATCGTCGAGGTGATGAAGACTTGTGCCTCTCAATTCCAGGTTGAGTACGGGAACCTCAAGAATGCCTTTACCTTGGTGGGTGATTTCCGTGAGTGCCGCATGAACGATCGTGCCCATGACTATGTGTTCGAGAAGGAAATGAGCTTGATGAAGAGCGGCATGAACGATCGTGCCCATGCTGAGGCGCTCATCCCTTCGATCGACGAGCGGATTCAAGGGTTCTGGGATTCCATCCCGGTTTCCCCTGATACCGAGGAGGTTCCGACCGGGTCTCCTAACGGTGGCGAGGAAGTAGATCGTCTCGCGGATGCGTTCGGTGCTTCGTTGTCCGGGGACTTTGACTTTGGATTATGAGAGGTGGAATAGTTATCGAGAGAAAGATGCTCGTCTTTTTGTTTTATGTTTATGGCCGAGTATGGCATAGAGATTTGTACGGGCCTGTTTTGGCCGTTTTTATTGCTTATCGGGACTGGCCGTTGGTGGCTTTGAATCCCTTACCGCTTTTTATATATATATGACGAATGTTTTATTTCGAGTTTTCCTGAATAGGGTCGAAGTAAATATGAGTTGTCGTCTCATATTTAATTCTGATTAGACGTTCAATCTGTTAGTTCGTTCGTGATTCTCGTAAAAAATTACCTATCTTTACGATTTTCGGGAACATCGAGATGCGAATGGAGAGACATGGTTTAGGATCTCGTATCTTTTAGATATCATGTCTTGAGATGTTTGAGACCAGAGCGTTGGGTTTAGGGCAAGACCTAGGTATACTTTCGGTTAAGGTTTGTGCGGTGACTAGCAGGCTATCGTTTTTCCTGTTGCGCTTTCTTCCTGACTCGTACCGATTTAAAGTCCGCGATAGGTTCTCGGCTTATATGACTTGTGTGGTACGAATCGAGCATCTTCTCAGAGTTAACTGGAAGTGCTGGACCAAAATTTCGGATTTTTGTTGTAGCGCGCTTTCGTCCTTGTGTTGGACGTTTTTGAAGATCAAAAGAGTGATCGAATTACGTTTTTTTAAGACGGCTGGCGTGTTCGTCGGGGCCAATCGACGAACGGGGTGTAAGGTTTTTGGTGGTCGCGTTCGGACAATTTGTTCGTATTATCTTTGAATTTTAACTTTGCGACGTCTCGCAGTTGTTTCGAAGATTAAACATGTATCTTTGAATGTTTGAAAGATGATAATTTTACGAATTTTGGGCCGGATGAGGCCGTAGACAAGAGTCTTAATGTTTCCAGGCGTGTCCTGAAAGTTTCTTTTGTGTTTTACTGAAGCGTAAACGTTTTCGATAAAAAGGACAACGTATATTGTAGTAAAAGTTTTTGAAGTTTCTAAAAATTCGATTACAATCATGAAGATTTTTCTAAGTGGGAGTATACGATTATACGCACCCACTCCCCCCCCCCTTTTTAGAGAGGGGGATAGCTGAACTCGTCTTTTGACGAGCTGCCTACGTACCCCTTTCGAGGATCAAGCGATCTCGTAGTTCTGTTTCATGCCGCGAGTGTTTTTACTCGGCGGTAGATGTCGCGATGTCCGCCTTGACCATGTCGATCGTGGCTGGGTCAATGCTATTTTCGGGATGTTCCGGTTGAATTGAAGAGTGGGCTTTGGACTCGTGTCGAGTTTCGACATCCGATGTGTTTGCGTCGGTAGACGATTTTAATTCATCTTTTCCTGGGGCGTTTTTGGCCGAAGATCGATCTATCTTCGTGCGTTTGCCGGTTGCAGTTGCAGAAGTCGTGATTTGCCTTAACTTGTGCTCTGCGAGGAAGCATAGCCGCGACTGTTTGTGGCCCCCCCAGATAGCCGCGACTCCGCTTGGGGTTGGGAATTTGAGACCCAGGTGGTAGGTTGACAGAACTGCCTGCATGGCGTTGAGCCATGGGGTTCCCATGATCACGTTGTAGATAGCGGGATGATCGACCACCGCGAACTCGACGATTTTTGTGATCTCCTTGGCCATATCTGGCAACTGAATCGATCCAAGAGTCATTGATACTTCGCCTGAAAAACCCGTGAGTGGTTTTGGCGTCGGAATTACTTCTCCTAGTTCGATGCTCATCCGCTTAAGAGTGTCGCGAAAGATTACGTTGACCGTGCTTCCCGTGTCGACGATTACCCTTCCGACTTCTAAGTCTCGTATGACGAGATCTATGACGAGCGGGTCGCAGTGAGGTTGATCGATGCCGCCGGCTTCTTCCTTTGTGAAGGTGATCGAGCAATTTTGGCCATCTCGGGGAGGAGGCCATGTAGGCCAATTTGCACTCGACTCTGCCTTCTGTTGGTAAGCCTTGATGGCCGACACAGTATCGCTGCAGTATTGTGATCCTCCGATGATCATGTTGACTCTACGACGATTGTTATCGTTCCCCTTGTCGTCCGGCCTCCTACCGCGTTTATCCCCAGGCTGGTTTCGTTGAGGGGATTTTTCAGCGGGCGGATTTCTGTCCGTCTTTGGAGGGCGATCAGAATCGAGGATGAGATCCTTGACGCTAGTTACTTCCGAGAGCTCTCCAGCGAGTAGCTTCGCGGCCAGTCTTGCTCCCAAGACTTTGCAGTTGGTCGTGGAGTGTCCTCGGGACCGGTGGAACTCGTAGAAGGTGTTTTCGTCATACCCTTGATTGCGAGTCCACGTGTTGCCCGTGGTTCGGCCTTGATCCGAATTGATCGCATAATTATGCGCCCCTTGGAGATCTTTCCCCTCGTGATGGACGTATTTGTCGTTACGAGAGTTTTTCTTTCTCCCTTTTGGATCCACGTCCTTCGAGGATGGTCTTGCCGCCTTATGTTTTTGCGATAAGACATTAGTTTCTTCCTCGACTATGATGTAGTCCGTCGCTTTGTGGAGGGCATCCTGAATCGTTCGCAGTTTGTCAAGAGTTATCCACTTTCTGAATTTTGACTTGTACCAGAGCGTCTTTCTTAGCGCGTCGATGGCCACTTTATCGCTTATCCCGCTGACCCTTGACATTACCAGCTTGAACCGACTGGTAAACTCGCGGAGGGGTTCGTCTTCCCTCTGGGAGAGACTCCAGAGGTCAACATCGGAAGTTTCTCTGTCGATGAATACAGAGTATTGTTTGAGAAATTCCGATGTGAGCTGTCGGAAACTCTCGATAGTTTTACGACGAAGGCGTGCGAACCATTCAAGTGCTGCTCCTTCCAGGTTTTCAACGAACAGGCGGCAGTAGCCAGCATCCTTTTCGCCGTCTTTCAGTCTAACTCTTCCCATCGCGATGTGGAAAGCCTAAAGGCGCGCTTTTGGATCGGCCGTACCATCGTACTTCGGTACTTTGATTTTTCCCGGATCGGACACCTTCATGTCCAAAATGCGACTGGTAAAAGGGGTCTTCCAAGCTCCTTCCAGCAGTCGATCGATTTCGGGGGCAGCACTAGTAGCATGATGGATTTGAGATTTTACGGCCCTCACTTCTGCCGCAGTCTTAATGATGTAGTCGCGAAGATCGCGGATATCCGATGTCTCGTCAGTAGATTTCCGAGCCTGTCGGCGTTTACTGCGAGTGAGCTCGGTTTGCCTTTCAGCCAGGTCCTCCTGTTCGTTCCAATAGGCGATTTCTTCTTCTTCAGTCATTGGTTTTTCGAACGGGGAGCCTTCCCTAGCAGATCCGCTCCTGGTCCTTCTTGGATGTCTGTCGAAATCCTCGTCGGTGTCGTTGGAGACATCGCTAGGATCCAGGTCAATGCGTTCGGCTTCATTATCCTCCGAGTCTTTTGCAGGGGGCGGAGGACTTTCAGGGTTCCCCTTTTCGATGGGAGATTTCTCGCTAGGGTTTAGACCGGAAGGTCGTTCCCGCGCGACTCCTGATCTGTCGAGTGGGGTTGCGAAGTCGAGCCTCTTCCTGCGGATTTTGGTGGTTCCGCGGGGACGGATTGCTTGGGTCCTTGCCGTTAAGGTTTCAACCTGTTTGGTCAAGGTATTCACGAGCTTATCATGTTCTTCCGACCTTTTCTCATAGGTGGCGAACATCTTTTTAAACTCCTCGAGCGTCGCGGCGTTGGCTTGTGCGTTGGCCGCGGATACGTCCGCTGCTGGAGTGTGGAGATCGGTGCCGCAACCTCTGTTAAGAGGAGTTTGCACATTATCCGCGTCGTTAGTTGACATGTCTGATTGAGCGTGATGTGGCTTTTGCGGGTTAGATTGATCCGTACTCCCCCTCCTTCTAGCGCCAAACTGTGGGAACCGAAATTCGCACTGTCGATTTCCGTTTAAATAAGGAAACTAGGAAAACCCTAATTTCCCAGAGGACCCGGATATCTGCTAATTACCACACGTCAAGCAATCAGAACACGAGAACAACAACGATAAAGTATAAGAAATCGAAAAAGTGAGCAAAGAAGTTCTTATTCCGAATTTGCGTATGAGCGTTTACAACAAGGTATAAGCCTGGGCTCGAGAGCTGTCGGCGAGATTCCTAGTTCTAGCAACCCTAAGACGGCTAACCCTAATTGAGTCGCAGCTCGAAATAACAAAAACGGAAAATTGCCTAAATTGCTCTAAGTACTAAGTTTTCTCTGAGAAAGTTCTCTCTTTATGCTCCTCGCCCAGGACTCCTTATATGCTAGCTCCAAGCTCGGTTTACGCTTTTACTCTTCTGCCCTTAAGCCGTCATAGCATAAAAATGGAGATATTCCATTTTTCCCGATCTTCACAATTATCTTCAAAACTTCCGTATTTATCTGCGGAAACTTGACATTTATCCTTCCTTGTGGACCAAGCGTAAACCGTGCTGTGGTTTACGAGCTTTTGGTTAAGAAATCGTAGGATGGGCCTCGAGTCGTGTTTTAGGTCCCTTTGGGCCGTCTTCCGACTCGACACATTTACTACGATTTCTTTTGATAAAGAACAAACTTTCCGCGGTTTCTAATCCGCGAAGTTTGATCGCTGAGTTAGAATAACGGAAAACATGGACTGAGCTTGCTACGGTCTTCGGGATATAGCATTTGAAGGTTTGACGAGAATGCATTGATTGGTGTCGTATCAATGTTCGGAAGAGTTCGATCGCTATGAAGCGACCGAACTTTGGCTCGAGCCCGGTCGCTACGTAGCGACCGAGCGGGACGAGCGCTCAGTCGCTATGTAGCGACCGAGCATTGGCTCGAGCTCGGTCGCTACGTAGCGACCGAGCGGGACGAGCGCTCAGTCGCTACGTAGCGACCGAGCTTTGGCTCGAGCTCGGTCGCTACGTAACGACCGAGCGGGATGAGCGCTTGGTCGCTACGTAGCGACCGAGTTTTGACACGAGCTCGGTCGCTACGTAGCGACCGAGCGGGACAAGTGCTCGGTTGCTACATAGCAACCGAGCTCGGCCAAGCTCGGTCGCTACGTAGCGACTAAGCGGGACGAGCGCTCAGTCGCTACGTAGCGACCGAGCTTTGGCTCGAGCTCGGTCGCTACGTAACGACCGAGCGGGACGAGCGCTCGGTCGCTACGTAGCGACCGAGCTTTGGCTCGAGCTCGGTCGCTATGTAGTGACTGAGCGGGACGAGCGCTCGGTCTCTACGTAGCGACCGAGCTTTGGCTCGAGCTCGGTCGCTACATAGCAACCGAACGGGTTGGATGCTCGGTCGCTACGTAGCGACCGAGGTCGGTTCGGTCTTGGTTGCTATGTAGCGACCGGACAGCGTGTATGTGCGGTAGTTACGCAATGACCGAGGTTGGTTCATTTGCTTCGAATCTTCAAGGATACTTCTTCGTAAAAACTTCGTATTGGTTATTTTTTACGAAAGCTATATCTTTCTTTTTACTATCTCTTTTGGAAATTCGATCTCCGAGGATTTTCGGGTGATAATTTTGTCGTGACCGTTTTTGACCCCAACAGTTAGCGCTGGTTGAGGTTGTGCTGCCGGAATATGTGCGGCAGGGGCCAGTGGAATATGAGCAGCAGGGGCCGGTGGAATATGAGCGGCAGGAGATGCAGGAGCTGTGGGATAATCTCCATGCACTGGACTATCATGTACCACATCCACCTCGATGTCCATAAAGTACGGGTCTGGAGACAAAGGAATGTGCACCTGTGTCTGATCATATGACCCTTCAGATGGGTCAGTCTCAAAGCTAGAGCCTGAAGGTGTAGCCTCAAAGCTAGGAGTCGGAAGTGGTGCCGGAGTAGATGGCGGCGAAGAGTCTGAAGATGATGAAATCAAAATTGGGAGGTTTGGACCTCCACGGCGTCCAAAGAGTGCTCTTCTCGGTGGCATCTGCAACGAAAGATCATGGTAAGTTTCTACCCAGGTCTATCTATTTCTAAAAGAAGGAACAAACCAGCATATCCTAATTATCCTTGCGACACATTTTTGACTCGAAAATTATTTGAAACAAGTCTCATTCAAGCATCGTATAACCATGCTCTGATACCACCTTTGTGACACCCCCGATCGTAGATAACCGGAAATGACACGGTCGATGTTCCCTGATGGTCGACCCGAGGTTCTCGAAATAAATCGATCGCCTTAGCCAACAACCAAAGAACACAGACGCTCCTATCGGTTATTACTCTAGGCTTTTCAACCCGATAAAGCAATATTCGATAGTTAGTTTGTCCCGTACAAGGACTAATATCATATGAGAACTCGTGATTTATAAACATCTTTGATACATTATTTTTTTACTTTAAACATCTTACATAGTGTTATAGTTTTATCCTATGGCCTATTGCCCAACAACGTTTTAAGTAAATATACATCAAAAGGTACGTTGCAAGGACAACAAAATACTACCGCTGGTTGGCCGTTCCTTCCGTCCAAAAAGTAAAGTGTCTCCCGCCTAAGGGTTACCTGCACACACGAATGAGTCATGAGCAACTAATTTACTCAGTGAATCTAGAATCACAACACAATCCATAATAAACCAAACAATTATCAAATGCATATACATGATCATGCAAGTACTAGTACTATACTTTAGTATACCAATCATCATTGTGAATTCTTATTTTAAACATCACTTCCACAAAACCCGCCCGTTACCATACTCATATAATACAATATATATACTAGACCCGAGAAACCACTAAGGCTAACCGAGCCTAGTGAGTTAGCATCACCATCATTGTCGAACGTCCGGTATGAACAATCCGACACTGCATCGTCATGCAGTACACGGTCTCCAGGGAGCTACCCCATCATCGTGTCTTCATCACCTTGTTCCGTTCGCAGGACCAAGTCACGGTAATGCGGTGGCTTTAAGGATATTGAATATAACAAGACTTCACATGATTTTACTTCCATAATTATTCCAAAATTAATTCATAATTAATCCTTAATTAATCATAATTAACTCTTAATTAATCCTAGATTAATCCTTAGTTAATCTCATATTAATTTTTAATTAATCCAAGATTCGTACTTAATTAATCATGATTACTCCTTAATTAATCTCAAATTAATTCTCAATTAAACCAAGATTAATTCTTTATTAAACCAAGATTAATCTTTAATCAAAACCATGATTATTTCATAGTTAAGATTAGTACTTGAGAACAAGTACTAAGATTAGGATTAACCTCACTTTAACACTATTCTTTAAGTGTAAGTGTTTACCATGAGTAAACACAACATCATTCTTAAATATTCAGACATTTTACTAACTTAATCAAGGACTCATTCATGATCTATCTCAACATCTGTCTAGACTCACCTAAAGATTAGTCTTGAAACTGGCTTGGACAATACTTGAGTTCCTCATGAATAAAGCTGAATGGACCAAGAGACTGAATGGATAGGATGGGACTAGCAAAGCTCCACACCTTAGCTGATCAAAACAGGGCAAGGTTGGGTTCAGAACATCAACAATCTAACAGTTCGGTTCAAGCTAAAAATCACACAAACAGTCCACAGGAAGGGCCATCGTGCTGAGTCCAAGGACCAAAGTGCTGATATGTGTACTGATGGACAGCCACAGACGTTCTAAGTGTGCTGACGGACACACACGGACAGCCACGGATGTCCTGTGTGTGCTGGCAGACACCCACAGACGTCCTGTGTGTCTTGAACAGACAGCCCACATGGGCCAAAATAACCCGAACAGTCCACGGGAAGGGTTAGCGTGCTGAGTCCAAGGAACAACGTGCTGATATGTGTACTGATGGACAGCCACAGACGTCCTGTGTGCTGACGGACACACACAGACACACATGAATAGCCACAGACATCCTGTGTGTGTTGACGGACACACACAGACGTCCTGTGTGTGCTGAAGGACACACACAGACGTCCTGTGTGTGCTGAAGGACACACACAGACGTCCTGTGTGTGCTGACCGACACCCACTGACGTCCTGTGTGTACTGAAAAGACAGCCCACGTGTGCCAAAATCACCCGAACAGTCCACGGGAAAGGCCAGCGTGCTGATTCCATAAACCAGCGTGCTGATATGTGTACTGATGGACAGCCACGGACGTCCTGTGTGTGCTGACGGACACACACGGACACACACGGACGTCCTGTGTGTGCTGCGGACACACACGGACACACACGGACTTTCTATGTGTACTGAACAGACAGCCCATGTGGGCCAAAATCACCCAAATAGTCCACGGGAAGGGCCAGCGTGCTGAGTCCAACGACCAGCGTGTTGATATGTGTACTGATGGACAGCCAAAGACATCCTGTGTGTGCTAACGGACACACACGGACGTCCTGTGTGTGCTGACGGACAGCCATGCACAGCCACGGACATCCTGTGTGTGCTGGCGGACACCCACAGACACACACGGACAGCCACAGACGTCCTGTGTGTGCTGACGGACAGCCACGAACAGCCACGGACGTCCTGTGTGTGCTGGTGGACACCCACGAACGTCCTGTGTGTACTGAACAGACAGCCCACGTGGGCCAAAATCACCCAAATAGTCCATGGGAAGGGCCATCGTGCTGAGTCCAAGGAACAACTTACTGATATGTGTACTGATGGACAGCCATGGATGTAACACCCTCGAACCGTCCTAAGCATAGATCGACCCACCGGCCAACAATCAAACAAGAACATGACCAACGGACGACCCACACCAAGGGTTGGAGATGAAAGGCCAACCGGCCAGCCAACAATCAAACAAGAACATGACTGACCGTCCAACCGAACACCATGGTCCGGAAGCGCTACGTGACGGTCTAGGGACAATCCGGTCAGAGTCACAAACTTTACTCCACGACCTAGACTAGTTCATCCACTAACTCGTCCCGCTGCGTCAAGGCATAAGGCTTTGCAACCCGTACCTAGAGTTAGTGTTTTCCGTTAGATCAAGGCCTAAGGCTTTTCAGCCTGTACCTCGACCTAACGTTGTGTTAGACCGGACTAGTCAAATATCAGAGTACTCATGAAGCGCATATAAAACAATTACTTTTATTGATTCAAGAAATATTCATACATTGAATAATTCAAGACTGGGCCCGGCCTAATGCCAAATCGAGTCAACATAACACAATTCACAATACCGTTTACAAAAGGCATGAAAATCTACACCGGCGGTCCTAACGTCCAGCACGAAGCTATCCGATCATCCTTACCTAAAGCGACCTGCAAAAAGAACAACGGAGTTGGATGAGTAATCTAGTATTACTCAGTGAGCTGGCGGCCTCTACCCGCAACCTAGACTGTACCCAGACAACCCAAAATAACAATCAATCTAGCCCTAGCATGCAATAAAAGCTAAGGCTAAGCAAACTGTTACTAAGTTAGACTTAGCCTCCTGCCATGATCTAGCTTCAAGTAACGGGAACCTGCATTAAAACAAGTCAACAAACAATCCCTAGTTAACCATATATACGCCTGAGTTCAGTACTCATGTAGTGTTAGACACTTAGACTATACAAGTATCACTAGTCGATCGACCAACGATCAAACAAGAACATGATCGGCTAACCAATGATACCACATAGCTTTAACATCCACCACCCTTCACAAGCAATCCCTCAAACACATACAGGCCTACAATAACCAAATACACACCAAGCCTAATCCGGTAGCTAAGCCAGACTTAGGACTTAATGTCAGAACCTGCAAGCAAATCAATCAACCACAAACACAATCACAATAATAAGACTATGAGTATCTACGACTCGATCTAACTCGTAACACCGTATATCAGTGCTACACTGACTCGAGGGTTCCATAACCCTCTACGACACACTAACACAACACTCTAACCTGGGCCCTGGTGACTTCGTGTTCCTCCTCTCTATCGGCAATATCCTATCTCCCTACCACAAAGGCCAGAAGAAGGAACTTTCAACCGACCGTGGCCCACAGTCATTCGGGTCACCGCGCGACAGCCCACAGTCCTTCGGGTCACTGCCACATTACACCGTCATGTAATACTCAGCCATAGTACATGACACCATTCGTCTGAGTCTTCCCGATCCAGCAAATAAGGGGTTTCCTTGAACCCGCTGGGTACGAGGCCGAGGAAACACTAATAACCCCTACACAAGCCTAGTATGGGCGGGTTACACACTTACTGTCGGCAACACTCACACAACACAAACTCAATCTAGAACCTAACGTAACGATAAAGTTCCAGATCCTAACTAGACACTCGACTCCACAATACTAACTATAGTACCAGTAGTCCGGCCTATATGGCCTAAGACCCTTTGTACTAACTACTAAACAACAATATCAATACTAAACAACTCAATCAAACCGTTCCAGATAGTCCAGCCTCCCGCTGAGAAACTATCTTTAAAGATAACGGGAACCTTCACTCAACCATATCAACATGCAAGAATAGAAAACATGATGCATCCTATTCTTAGTCCTACTCAGGTTATCACCTCAGTCTTAATTCCTTTCATCTCAGCTTAGCCCGTGCTAAACTGAGTCCGGTTCCATAAATAAAATAACCCTAAGGACTCTACCATTCAATAGCGTGATCATTATACTCTACATGCAGACTCAATCTACCCTAAATTCCAAGTGGAATTCAAACAAACCAACTCACAGTGTTCTAGGCGAGAAGCTGCTGGTTGATCGGAGTGGACTTGGCCAAAACCCAAGGGACGCCTTGACTGGACTGGACTGAACCGACCTCGACTTGGACAGACCCTCGGCTTGATAATGAAGACACTAACAGGTCTGGATGGACTGATCTGGACTCGGACAGAACGTCCTCTAGCTTCTGGACAGTTCTTCGGCCTTCCCGGCGGAATATCAAGCAGAACTTCGACTGATCTGAACCCGTGGATCTGAACTAACTCCGGACAGCACCTCCACTTGACCATCACAGAATATGACTGTCCTGGACGGATTGAATTGGACAGTGCTTCCGCCTAACAATAGTATAGAATCATCGATTGGACGGAACTGGCCTTTTCGGTCTTCAGAATCGATCAAACTCTAGATCGAACACTTTCATTTTCTCTCTCTCTCTCTAGCCACGTTTTAAACTTGCTTTGATGTGTTATGGATGTCTGAAACTGAAGGGGGTAGCTGGGTATTTATAGAAAACACCAGCCAATCAGATTCAGGTTGGTGGCCGCCCGTGTGGCTCCGCATGGCTCCGGACGCATGCACGGCGGCACCTCGTGCTCCACATGGCTGGCTGCATGTCCAGTACACTTGCAGGACGCCACCACTCCTCCCAGATGTCAGGCTGCATGACTGGAACTCATGCAAGTCGCCACAGCATCACACACATGGCTGGCCGCATGCTTCGGTTGCATGCGCGGAGACACCTCGTGCTTGGTTGCTCCACCTCGTGCTTCTATGTGTCAGGCTGCATGGACTGCTTTCATGCACGTCTACACCTCCTCCTTGTGTTGATACTCAGCTGCTGATGTGATAGACAGAACGTCCTGGCCATATGCATAGGGACACCTCAAGCTTCTTGGTCAGTTTACGCCATTTTTGACCTTTCCGGCATATTTTCGTCCCGCGATCAATCCCGAATATTTTTCTTCTCCCGTTCAGATGAGTTTCATATTTTTAATAAACTCCAATCTGAAGTCTGACCTTGGCGGTAAATATTTCCCGATCCTTCGGCTTCATCGAAGACTTGCATAATACTGAAATTAGGGTTTTAGTCTAATTTTGGGTTTTCCCGTCGTGCTTCGATCCCGTCGTGCTTAAGTCCCGTCATGCTTCCAATGTCTTCAAAATAATATTCCGCTGGTACGAAGTTTCACGGAAAACTTCGTGCTGAAGAAACGTCATTCTTCCAAAACGTCGAGCTTCTAAACCGTCGTGCTTCCAAAAATGTTATGCTTCCAAAACGTCCGTCTCATCAATCTAAGACATCTTCTAACTATGGTGGAGCAACTTATTCGACTCATAGTTCACTCAGGATCACTTCTTCGCCCACTTCGTACTTTAAGACTTCTCGATCGATCCTTATCGCCCGCGACTCAACCACCACAAAGATACTCGACCACTCTTTTCTTTTCTTTTTTTTTTAACCGGTTTCTACAACGGATATCCTGTGTGTGCTGACGGACACAGACGGACACACACGATCGTCCTGTATGTGCTGGCGGACACCCACTGACGTCCTGTGTGTACTGAACAGATAGCCCACGTGGGCCAAAATCCTCCAAACAGTCCACTAGAAGGGTCAGCGTGCTAAGTCCATGGACCAACGTGCTGATATGTGTACTGATGGACAGCCACGGACGTCCTGTGTGTGTTGACTGACACACACGGACAGCCATAGACGTCATGTGTGTGCTGACGGACACCCACAGACGTCCTGTGTGTGCTGATGGACACCCACGGATGTCATGTGTGTACTGAACAGACAGTCCACGTGGGCCAAGGACCAGCGTGATGATATGTGTACTGATGGACAGCCACAGACACACACGGACACACACAGATGTCCTGTGTGTGCTGACGGATACACACGGACGTCCTGTGTGTGCTGACGGACAGCCACAGACAGCCACGGACATCCTGTGTGTGCTGGCGGACAGCCACAGACGTCCTGTGTGTGCTGGCGGAGACCCACAGACGTCCTGTGTGTACTGAACAGACAGCCCACGTGGGCCAAAATCACCCAAACAATCCATGGGAAGGGCCAGCGTGCTGAGTCCAAGGACCAACATGCTGATTTGTGTACTGATGGACAGCCACGGATGTCCTGTGTTTGCTGACGGACACAGACGGACACACACGGACAGCCACGGACGTCCTGTGTGTGCTGGCGGACACCCACGGACGTCCTGTGTGTACTGAACAGACAGCCCACGTGGGCCAAAATCACCCGAACAGTCCACGGGAAGTGTTGGGGTCAAAATCGGTCACGACGGAATCAATGTCTGAAAGTCCGTAAAAATCAGCATAAACGTTTTTACGAAAAGTAATCTTCGTAAAGTTATCTTTACGAAGAGCCTTGCAGTAAAAATCTCGTCCAAATCTCAATCGAACCACTAAATACCGATTGTCCGAAGGCAACAGACATGTATCCAAATCGGCTGCGGACAAGCTCGAGTATGGAAATCAGACCGCGGACAATCCAAGCTCGATCGATACGCGGTGACCAAGCATGCACACTGCTCGGTCGCTACATAGCGATCGAGCTCGAGCCAAGCTCGGTCGCTACGTAGCGACCGAGTGTCCGTCTCGCTCGGTCGCTACGTAGCGACCGAGCCCGAGCCAAGCTCGGTCGCTACGTAGCGACTGAGCGTCTCTCTCGCTCGGTCGCTACGTAGCAACCGAGCGTCCGTCTCGCTCGGTCGCTACGTAGCGACTGAGCGTCCGTCTCGCTCGGTCGCTACGTAGCGACCAAGCCCGAGCCAAGCTCGGTCGCTACGTAGCGACCGAGCTCTTCCGAACATCGGTATGACACCAGTCCATGCATTCTCGTCAAACCTTCAAATGCTATCTCCCAAAGACCGTAGCGAGCTCAGTCTATGTTTTCTGCTATTCTAAATAATCGATCAAACTTCGCGGATTAGAAACCGCAGAAAGTTCTTTCTTTGTCGAAAGAAATCGTAGTAAACTCTTCGAGTCGGAAGACGGCCCAAAGGGACCTAAAACACGACTCGAGGCCCATCCTGCGATTTCTTAACCAAAGGCCCGTAAACCACAGCCCGTTTTACGGTTGGTCCACAAGGAAGGATAAATGTCAAGTTTCCGCGGATAAATACGGAAGTTTTGAAGATAATTGTGAAAATCGGGAAAAATGGAATATCTCCATTTTTACGCTATGACGGCTTAAGGGCAGAAGAGTAAAAGCGTAAACCGACCTTGGAGCTAGTATATAAGGAGTCCTAGGTGAGGAGCATGGGAGAGAGCTTTTTAGATTCGGAATTCTCTGCACTTTTAAACTTTAGGCTTTATTCTCGACAAGTTCGGTTTCTATGACTGGCACTCAATTACAAGACAAACTCGCCCAGGCAGTTCGATCTCTTGTCCAGCTCTATCAATCGAACTACGTTCGGCTTGATCCTCGAAAGGGGTACGTAGGCAGCCTTTAGCAAGGTTCAGTCTGAAATCAATCAAAAACCTTTTCTTTATCTATTTCGTCTTTCGTTATCGAGCTGCGACTCAACTAGGTTTGAGCTATTAGGTCGTTGGAACTAAGTAACTCGCTGACAGCCTTTGCGGCCAAAGCTTTCATGATCTCTTGTAATGATCGCAACGCTCTTACGCGGACTCGAAATAGGATCAACTGTTTTCTCTAAACTCGTTTGTTATCTTTTCATAATTTCCGCATGTATTTGGTCACTTGTCGTTGGCACTCGCAGAGATCCGGGACCTCTGGGAAATTAGGGTTTTCCTAGTTTCCATATTTAAACGGAAATCGACAGTGCGAATTTCGGTTCCCACAGTTTGGCGCTAGAAGGAGGGGGGGGGGTTACGGATTACTCTTACTCATGGCCACAAAACGCTTGATCGGAACAATGTCTGGATATATGAAAGACAAACTCGCAGCACTGACTGCTCCTATGGTTAACGCTTACGCAAACGCCGCATTGTTCAACAAAATCGAAAACTTAGTCGCGACCATCCGCCACAGGAAGAGAACTAAAACATGCCCGCGATTTCTCTTTCTAAACATAAAGGGAAACGATAAATCTTATCAAACCCCGTAAGTTTGGCTTATTACCGAACAAAATAAATCTCGATGCGTAAGGGTTTTACCAAAACACGTTTTCCGAAAACATTTCGGAAGGATAAAACTTGTTCTCCCAAAAACCGCTGAAAAACCCCTAGGTTAATCGCGGAAAAAGGAAACGCAACAAATTGATTACACAGCTCGGTCGCTAGGTAGCGACCGAGCACGCACACTGCTCGGTCGCTACGTAGCGACCGAGCACGTACACCGCTCGGTCGCTACGTAGCGACCGAGCACGCACTGCTCGGTCGCTACGTAGCGACCGAGCATGCACACTGCCCGGTTGTACATAGCGACCGAGCACGCATTGCTCAGTCGCTACGTAGCGACCGAGCATGCGCACCGATCGGTCGCTAAGTAGCGACCGAGCATGCACACCGCTCGGTCGCTACGTAGCGACCGAGCACGCACACCGCTCGGTCGCTACGTAGCGACCAAGCACGCACACTGCTCGGTCGCTACGTAGCGACCGAGCACGCACTGCTCGGTCGCTACGTAGCGACCGAGCTCAAGCCAACTCTCCACTCGCTACGTAGCGACCTGTAAAGCCTCAGAAAGGTCCTCCTTTGGGTTCTCCTTTGAATCCTCATCGAAACGCTTTTCGTTTCGTCTCAATCGGAGTTTCCGTTGAGATTTTACGACGAAAACAAGTAGGACTCTTTTTGGCTTGCTTCCACTCGTTACGTAGCGACCTGTCAGACCGTCAGTCGCTACGTAGCGACCTGTCAGGCCTCAAAGGGGTCCTCCTTTGCGTTCTCCTTTGAATCCTCATCGAAACCCTTTTCGTTTCGTCTCAATCGGAGTTTCCGTTGAGATTTTACAACGAAAACAAGTAGGACTCTTCTTGGCTTGCTTCCACTCGCTACGTAGCGACCTGTCAAACCGTCAGTCGCTACGTAGCGACCTGTCAGGCCTCAAAAGGGGTTCTCCTTTGCGTTCTCCTTTGAATACTCATCGAAACGCTTTTCGTTTCGTCTCAATCGGAGTTTCCGTTGAGATTTTACGACGAAAACAAGTAGGACTCTTCTTGGCTTGCTTCCACTCGCTACGTAGCGACCTGTCAGACCATCAGTCGCTACGTAGCGACCTGTCAGGCCTCAAAGGGGTCCTCCTTTGCGTTCTCCTTTGAATCCTCATCGAAACGCTTTTCGTTTCGTCTCAATCGGAGTTTCCGTTGAGATTTTACGACGAAAACAAGTGGGACTCGTCTCCGCTCCTTTTCACTCGCTATAGCGACCGAGATGACATCCTCACTCGCTATAGCGACCTGTCAGGCCTCAAAGAGTTCCTCCTTTGAGTTCTCCTTTGAATCCTCATCGAAACCCTTTTCGTTTCGTCTCAATCGGAGTTTCCGTTGAGATTTTACGACGAAAACAAGTGGGACTCGTCTCGGCTCCCTTCCACTCGCTATAGCGACCGAGATGACATCCTCACTCGTTATAGCGACCTGTCAGGCCTCAAAGGGGTCCTTCTTTGCGTTATCCTTTGAATTCTCATCGAAACGCTTTTCGTTTCGTCTCAATCGGAGTTTCCGTTGAGATTTTTACGACAAAAACAAAGTAAAACTCATCTTAAACTCCTTGGCTTGTTTCTGCTCACCCTACCTCCATCTTTGCGTTCACTTCCGAATCTCGATCGAAACGTCTCTTGTTTCGCCTCGATTGAAGTTACCATTGAGACTTTATGATATAAAAAAAAGCCCGCAAAGACCTATTTTCTCGCATGGATTCAGATTAATCGTATAAAACGGCAACGGTTAACTTAACACCTTAGCCGCCTTAACTATACGATTACGTTGAACCTTTTTACAAAAATCGACGTCTTATCTAAGGAGAAGATAACAGTCAAGTTCGGAAGATAAATGTCAAGTTTCAAAGGATAAACACCAATATCGGAAATGGCGAACATACACGAGAATAGGAAACGGAAATGAGCACGCAAAACTGAGAAGGGACAAAACTGCATCTTCGAGAGAACTAAGATCTTGCAAACCGATCTAAACTCTCCGAAAGTCGAGAAACGATCGCCACGCATATCAAGCTCGCTTCCTAAAGAGAGAAAAAGTTAGAGACATGAACGTCGTCTTAAAACCGATTCGTTTCTGGCAATTTTCTCGGAACCGACATATCCCAAGTCGTCAACGTGGAAAACAACCAAATCACAGTCCAAGCGTCGTCTATAAATCGTCCTGAATTATCGATCATTCCAAACATCAGAAGAGGAAACGTACACAACCCTTCAAAGTATCGGTTCAACCGTTTTCTTTCGTAAAACAAAAAGGGGGGACTAGGTACGTATACTATACTAGTATACTCCCAAACTTCAAAAAAACTTCTGCAAATCGTCAAGAATAGACAAACGACAATCTTAATATTTGTCTAAACGCTAGCAACATATCCAGACGATCATGAACATAATCTCAAAAACTATACATCATTTCTTGTCGCAATCACGCGTACAGAAAACTTGTACCAATATCAAACTGAAACTCGACGATTAGCCAAAGTATTGAAGCCTTTCGGGCTTCAGAAAGCCAGTTTCGTTTTAAAAATTTCTACGAGAAATCTTCAATCACCAAAGCATTTCTTTCAGTTTCCGTTGTAACAGGAAAAACGATAGCCGGAAAAACGATAGCCGGCCAATCACCAAATCGCAACAGGAAAAACGATAGCCGGCCAGTCACCGCACAATCCTTAAACCGAAAGTAAACCTAGGTCTTGCCCTAAACCCAGCGCACTGGTCTCTAACATCTCTAGGCATAGTATCAAACACCCTGATACGAGATCCCAAAATTTGTCTCTTTGCCAATATTCGAACGTCTTCAGAAAATCCCGCAAGTTTACACACTGCGGAAAACTCTCGAAACAGATTATGGATATGGCAATTCACACAGAGTTAGATTACGAGACGACAACTCGTAGTCTTCCCTCTACACCCATACAAAATGCCACATCGGCAGCAACACGCCTTATAAACCGCTACATAAAAACTAGACCATAAAGGTCCTACTGGAAAACTAGTCATAAGAACCTTAACTCCAAGACGAACTACGAAAGGCTTGATCCCTTCAACAAGGGTACGTAAGCAGCCGTCACAAGGCGCAGCCCCAATCTTATATCGTTTTCTACTTTTAGGAGAGCGAGAAGATCACTTACCACAGACCTTTTCAACCATTAATTCCGTCTAACTCACCTAACTTGCCTAACTTGCCAAGCCACTCGCTAGAACCTCACGCTAGAAACTCATGGTTCTAACGAGTTGGGGGGCTAACTGTTGGGGTCAAAATCGGTCACGACCGAATCAATGTCTGAAAGTCCATAAAAATAAGCATAAACGTTTTTACGAAAAGTAATCTTCGTAAAGATATCTTTACGAAGAGCCTTGCAGTAAAAATCTCGTCCAAATCTCAATCGAACCACTAAATACCGATTGTCCGAAGGCAACGGACATGTATCCAAATCGGCTGCGGACAAGCTCGAGTATGGAAATCAGACTACGGACAAGCCAAGCTCAATCGATACGCGGTGACCAAGCATGCACACAGCTCGGTCGCTCCCTCGGTCGCTACGTAGCGACCAGAGCGAGACGGACGCTCGGTCGCTACGAGCGGACTCGAGCGTGTAGCGACCGAGGCCCGAGCCAAGCTCGGTCGCTACGTAGCGACCGAGCGTCCGTCTCACTCGGTCGCTATGTAGCGACCGAGCCTGAGCCAAGCTTGGTCGCTACGTAGCGACAGAGCGTCCGTCTCGCTCGGTCGCTACGTAGGGATCGGGCTCGAGCCAAAGTTCGGTCGCTGCGTAGCGACCGAGCTCTTCCGAACATCGGTATGACACCAGTCCATGCATTCTTGTCAAACCTTCAAATGCTATCTCCCGAAGACCGTAGCAAGCTCAGTCTATGTTTTCCGCTATTCTAAATCATCGATCAAACTTTGCGGATTAGAAACCGCGGAAAGTTCTTTCTTTGTCGAAAGAAATCGTAGTAAACTCTTCGAGTCGGAAGACGGCCCAAAGGGACCTAAAACACGACTCGAGGCCCATCCTGCGATTTCTTAACTAAAGGCCCGTAAACCACAGCCCGGTTTACGCTTGGTCCACAAGGAAGGATAAATGTCAAGTTTCCGCGGATAAATACGGAAGTTTTGAAGATAATTGTGAAATCGGGAAAATGGAAATATCTCCATTTTACGCTATGACGGCTTAAGGGCAGAAGAGTAAAGAGTAAACAGACCTTGGAGCTAGTATATAAGGAGTCCTAGGCGAGGAGCATGGGGAGAGCTTTTTAGATTCGGAATTCTCTGCACTTAGAAACTTTAGGCTTTATTCTCGACAAGTTCGGTTTCTATGACTGGCACTCAATTACTAGACGAACTCGCCCAGACAGTTCGATCTCTTGTCCAGCTCTATCAATTGAACTACGTTCGGCTTGATCCTCGAAAGGGGTACGTAGGCAGCCTTTAGCAAGGTTCAGTCCGAAATCAATCAAAAACCTTTTCTTTATCTATTTCGTCTTTCGTTATCGAGCTGCGACTCAACTAGGTTTGAGCTATTAGGTCGTTGGAACTAAATAACTCGCTGACAGCCTTTGCGGCCAAAGCTTTCATGATCTCTTGTAATGATCGCAACGCTCTTACGCGGACTCGAAATAGGATCAACTGTTTTCTCTAAACTCGTTTGTTATCTTTTCATAATTTCCCCATATATTTGGTCACTTGTCGTTGGCACTCGCAGAGATCCGGGACCTCTGGGAAATTAGGGTTTTCCTAGTTTCCTTATTTAAACGGAAATCGACAGTGCGAATTTCGGTTCCCACAGGAAGGGTCAGGGTGCTGAGTCCAAGGACCAACGTGCTGATATGTGTACTGATGGACAGCCACGGATGTCCTGTGTGTGCAGACGGACACACACGGACAGCCACGGAAGTCCTGTGTGTGCTGACGGACACACACGGACGTCATGTGTTTGCTGACGGACACCCACGGACGTCCTGTGTGTACTGAACAGACAGGCCACGTGGGCCAAAATCACCCGAACAGTCCACGGGAAGGGTTTGCGTGCTAAGTCCAAGGACCAACGTGCTGATATGTGTACTGATGGACAGCCACGGACATCCTGTGTATGTTGACTGACACACACGGACAGCCATAGACGTCATGTGTGTGCTTACGAACACCCACGGACGTCCTGTGTGTGATGACGGACACCCACAGACGTCATGTGTGTACTGAACAGACAGTCCACGTGGGCCAAGGACCAGCGTGCTGATATGTGTACTGATGGACAGCCACGGACACACACAGACGTCCTGTGTGTGCTGACGAACACACACGGACGTCCTGTGTGTGCTGACGGACACACACGAACGTCCTGTGTGTGCTGACGGACAGCCACAAACATCCTGTGTGTGCTGGGGGACACCCACGGACGCACATGGACAGCCACGGAGGTCCTGTGTGTGCTGACGGACAGCCACGGACGTCCTGTGTGTGCTGGCGGAGACCCACAGACGTCATGTGTGTACTGAACAGACAGCCCACGTGGGCCAAAATTACCCAAACAGTCCATGGGAAGGGCCAGCGTGCTGAGTCCAAGGACCAACGTGCTAATTTGTGTACTGATGGACAGCCACGGACGTCCTGTGTGTGCTGACGGACACACACGGAAATACACAGACAGCCACGGACGTCCTGTGTGTGCGTGGCAGACCCCACAGACGTCCTGTGTGTACTGAACAGACAGTCCACGTGGGCCAAAATCACCCGAAACAGTCCACAGGAAGGTTAGCGTGCTCAGTCCAAGGACCAACGTGCTGATATGGGTACTGATGGACAGCCATGGACGTCCTGTGTGTGCTGACGACACACAGGGATAGCCACGAATGTCTGCAGGACGTCATGTTGTTTGCTGACGGACACCCTGACGTCATGTGTGTACTGAACAGACAGCCCAAGTGGGCCAAAATCACCCAAACAGTCCACGGGAAAAGCCAGCGTGCTGGTTCCAAGAACCAGCGTGCTAATATGTGTACTGATGGATAGCCACAGACGTCCTGTGTGTGCTGACGGACACACACGGACACACACGGACACACACGGACGGCCACGGACATCCTGTGTGTGTTGACAGACAGCCACGAACATCCTGTGCGTGCTGAAGGACACCCACGGACACACACGGACACACATGGACAGCCACAGACGTCATGTGTGTGCTGACGGACAGCCACAGACAGCCACGGACGTCCTGTGTGTTCTGGCGGACACCCCCAAACATCCTGTGTGTACTGAACAGAGCCCACGTGGGCCAAAATCATCCAAACAGTCCACAAGAAGGGCCAACGTGCTGAGTCCAAGACCAACGTGCTGATATGTGACTGATGGACACACACAAGACGTCCTGTGTTTTGCGGACGGACACCCACGAGTCATGTGTGTACTGAACATACAAGCCCACGCGGGCCAAAATCACCCGCAACAGTCCGGGAAGGGTCAGAGTGCTGAGTCCAAGGACCAACGTGCTGATACGTTTACTGATGGACAGCCACGGACGTCCTGTGTTGTTGACGGACACACACGGAACCACACACGGACAGCCACAGAAGTCCTGTGTGCGCTGACGACAACCCACGGACGTCGTGTGTGTGCTGACCGACACCCACAGACGTCCTGTGTGTACTGAACAGACAGTCCACATGGGCCAAAATAACCCGAACAGTCCATGGGAAGGGCCAGCGTGCTGAGTCCAAGGACCAGCGTGCTGATATGTGTACTGATGGACAGCCACGGACGTCCTATGTGTGCTGACTGACACACACAGACACACCCGGACAGCCATGGACGTCCTGTGTGTGCTGACGGACAGCCACGGACGTCCTGTGTGTGCTGGCGGACACGCACGGACGTCCTGTGTGTACTGTACAGACCGCCCATGTAGGCCAAAATCACCCAAACAGTCCACGGGAAGGGCCAGCGTGCTGATATGTGTACTTGTGGACAGCCACGGACGTGCTGTGTGTGCTGACGGACACACACGGACAGCCACGGACATCCTGTGTGTGCTGACGGACACACACGGACGTCCTGTGTGTACTGACGGACACCCACAGACGTCCTGTGTGTGCTGACGGACACACACGGACTGCCACAGACGTCCTGTGTGTGCTGATGGACAGCCACGGACAGCCACGAATGTCCTGTGTGTGCTGGCGGACACCCACGGACATCCTGTGCGTACTGAACAGACAGCGCAAGTAGGCCAAAATCACTCAAAAATTCCACGGGAAGGCCCAGCGTGCTGAGTCCAAGGACCAGCGTGCGGATATGTGTACTTGTGGACAGCCACGGACGTGCTGTGTGTGCTGACGGACACATACGGACACACACGGACAGCCACAGACATCCTGTGTGTGCTGACAGACACACACGGACGTCCTGTGTGTACTGACGGACACCCACGGACGTCCTGTGTGTGCTGACTGACACACACGGACACACACGGACAGCCAAGGACGTCCTGTGTGTAATGATGGACTGCCACAGACAGCCAGAAACGTCCTGTGTGTGCTGGCGGACACCCACGGACGTCCTGTGTGTACTGAAAAGACAGCCCACGTGGGCCAAAATCACCCAAACAGTCCATGGGAAGGGCCAGCGTGCTGAGTCCAAGGACCAAAGTGCGAATATGCGTACTGATGGACAGCCACGGAAGTTTTGTGTGTGCTGACGGACACAAATGGACACACACGGATACACACGGACAGCCACAGACGTCCTGTGTGTGCTGACGGACAGACACGGACAGCCACGGAAGTCCTGTGTGTGCTGACGGACACACACAGACGTCATGTGTTTGCTGACGGACACCCACGGACGTCCTGTGTGTACTGAACAGACACGCCACGTGGGCCAAAATCACCCGAACAGTCCACGGGAAGGGTTTGCGTGCTGAGTCCAAGGACCAACGTGCTGATATGTGTACTGATGGACAGCCACGGACATCCTGTGTATGTTGACTGACACACACGGACAGCCATAGACGTCATGTGTGTGCTTACGGACACCCACGAACGTCCTGTGTGTGATGACGGACACCCACGGACGTCATGTGTGTACTGAACAGACAGTCCACGTGGGCCAAGGACCAGCGTGCTGATATGTGTACTGATGGACAGCCACGGACACACACAGACGTCCTGTGTGTGCTGACGAACACACACGGACGTCCTGTGTGTGCTGACGGACACACACGGACGTCCTGTGTGTGCTGACGGACAGCCACGAACATCCTGTGTGTGCTGGCGGACACCCACGGATGAACATGGACAGCCACAGAGTTCCTGTGTGTGCTGACGGACAGCCACGGACGTCCTGTGTGTGCTGGCGGAGACCCACAGACGTCATGTGTGTACTGAACAGACAGCCCACGTGGGCCAAAATTACCCAAACAGTCCATGGGAAGGGCCAGCGTGCTCAGTCCAAGGACCAACGTGCTAATTTGTGTACTGATGGACAGCCACGGACGTCCTGTGTGTGCTGACGGACACACACGGAAATACACAGACAGCCACGGACGTCCTGTGTGTGCTGGCAGACACCCACAGACGTCCTGTGTGTACTGAACAGACAGTCCACGTGGGCCAAAATCACCCGAACAGTCCACAGGAAGGGTTAACGTGCTCAGTCCAAGGACCAACGTGCTGATATGGGTACTGATGGACAGCCATGGACGTCCTGTGTGTGCTGACTGCCACACACGGATAGCCACGAATGTCTGCAGGACGTCATGTGTTTGCTGACGGACACCCACTGACGTCATGTGTGTACTGAACAGACAGCCCAAGTGGGCCAAAATCACCCAAACAGTCCACGGGAAAGGCCAGCGTGCTGGTTCCAAGAACCAGCGTGCTGATATGTGTACTGATGGATAGCCACGGACGTCCTGTGTGTGCTGACGGACACACACGGACACACACGGACGGCCACGGACATCCTGTGTGTGCTGACAGACAGCCACGGACATCCTGTGCGTGCTGAAAGACACCCACGGACACACACGGACAGCCACAGACGTCATGTGTGTGCTGACAGACAGCCACAGACAGCCACGGACGTCCTGTGTGTGCTGGCGGACACGCACGGACGTCCTGTGTGTACTGTACAGACAGCCCATGTAGGCCAAAATCACCCAAACAGTCCACGGGAAGGGCCAGCGTGCTGATATGTGTACTTGTGGACAGCCACGGACGTGCTGTGTGTGCTGACGGACACACACAGACAGCCACGGACATTCCTGTGTGGTGCTACGGACACACACGGACGTCCTGTGTGTACTGACGGACACACCCACAGACGTCCTGTGTGTGCTGACGGACACACACGGACTGCCACAGACGTCCAGTGTGTGCTGATGGACAGCCACAGACAGCCACGAATGTCCTGTGTGTGCTGGCGGACACCCACGGACATCCTGTGCGTACTGAACAGACAGCGCAAGTAGGCCAAAATCACCCAAAAATTCCACGGGAAGGGCCAGCGTGCTGAGTCCAAGGACCAGCGTGCGGATATGTGTACTTGTGGACAGCCACGAACGTGCTGTGTGTGCTGACGGACACATACGGACACACACGGACAGCCACAGACATCCTGTGTGTGCTGACTGACACAAACGGACGTCCTGTGTGTACTGACGGACACCCACGGACGTCCTGTGTGTGCTGACTGACACACACGGACACACACGGACACACACGGACAGCCAAGGACGTCCTGTGTGTAATGATGGACTGCCACAGACAGCCAGAAACGTCCTGTGTGTGCTGGCGGACACCCACGGACGTCCTGTGTGTACTGAAAAGACAGCCCACGTGGGAAGGGTCAACATGCTGAGTCCAAGGACCAACGTGCTGATATGTGTACTGATGGACAGCCACGAACGTCCTGTGTGTGCTGACGGACACACACAGACACACACGGACAGCCCCGGACGTCCTGTGTGTGCTGAATGAACACACACGGACGTCATGTGTGTGCTGTCGGACACCTACACCACGTCCTGTGTGTACTGAACAGACAGCCCACGTGGG